>NC_044549.1:72474398-72774398 GCF_007565055.1 Rhinopithecus roxellana | reverse complement strand
GGCACCTCCATATTCATTTCAAGGTGGTGGCAGTTCTTGGTGGGCCCCTCTTACCCTGGCTACCCAGGTCCAGAACCATGTGACTCCCTTCCCCTAGTGGGTGCCCTGAAAGCCATGTTTGTCCCCCACCCCCACCCCTGTCCAAGGCCCTGTGGATGGGGGCGGGCAGGCAGTCGCGCACTCCTGGGGGATGTGTAGGGGGGTACCAGCCGCAGCCCAGAGTGTGAATAGCGCGCATTGACGCTGCTGCCGCCCGAGAGGGCTGGGGACACCCTGGCCGAGCCTGCTGCCTGCGAGCCCCATAAAAGGAGCAGCTGCCGCCGGGCCGCTCAGACGCGCGGGGATGAGGCGGGCGGCCACTGAGCGCGCGCCTGGGCTCCGGCAGTGACTGAGGCGGACCTCGGGGCCGCTCCGGGGCCCTCAGGTAACGGTTTTGTCCTTGGGTTTGGAAGTGACAGCAGGAAGAGGGGAGGGGGTTAGGAAGGGAGGAAGGAGGCTGGGCGGGAATGAGGAAGAGGGAAGACGAAAAGAGGGAGGAAAGGGAAGGAAGGAGAAGGCGAGGAAGTGGCCGCGCCGGGGAGCTGCTGGAACGCGCTGCACTTGCCGCCCGCCCAGGCGTTCAAGTTCCCCCCTCCCGCCTCCCCGGGCTGGCGGTCGCGTCCCTCCCGCGCCCGGCGCTCGCAGCTCGGAGGCTCCAGCCAGCCATGTTTCTTGGGCGAGCATCTCTGCCCGCGCCGCGGAGCGCAGGGCCCGCGCGGGGACTGCCTTGGCTGCGGCGCCAGGGCAGGTGCAAGCAGACGCGGGCGGCCTATCAGCCGCAGGCTCTCTCCACCTGGGGCGGGGGTCCCTTGGAGTACAGTTTACTTTGGCTCCAATGGGTTGAGACCTAGGTTCCCTTCCCCGTTGCTGCCTCCCGTTCCCGCCGTACCCGCTTGCCTGAACTACTGCCACTTAATGTAACTGTTGGCTCACCCCACCCCTCCAGTAGCCTGCATTTTGAGCTCATGAGTGTTGTTTGCAGCCGGGCGTGGTGGCTCACACTTGTAATCCCAGTACTTTGGGAGACCGAGTTGGGCGGATCACTGGAGGTCAGGAGTTCGAGACCAGCCTGCCCAACATGGTGAAACCCCCGTCTCTACGCAAAATACAAAAATTAGCTGGGCGTGGTGGCGCATGCTTGTAGTCCCAGCTACTGGGGAGGCTGAGGCAGGAGAATAGCTTGAACCTGGGAGGCAGAGGTTGCAGTGAGCCGAGATCGTGCCACTGCACTCCAGCCTGGGTGAGAGGAAGAGACTCCATCTCAAAAAAAAAAAAAAAAAAAAAAAAAAAAAAAATATATATATATATATATATATATAGTTTGCATAAAGCTGGGCTCAGCTGGAGAAAATGGAGATGAATTGAAATGGGAGGCCCTTTTATGCAGAGCCTTATTGTAGAGTCACTTTTCTCCACTGGCCCTGAGCCTCTCGTGGTCCCCAGTGCAGGGAGAGGGGATAGTAGGGTGCCCAGGCATTCTTGCGAGCTGTGTACCAGCTGCCCCTTTTCTTCCTCATTGGGATGCTTCATCTGTGGGCAGAAGGCTCCTCTGAGGTGGTGAGAGCCTCATTTCACCTGGGATGCCCCCAATACCCCATGGCTTCAGTTTCCATGGCTTCCTGCTCACTCACAGGAAATGTAACTTCTGGCAGTCAGGCCTATCTGCCATGAGCAGAGCTTCTTCCTCCAGAGCAAAATGTATTCACATCAGGCTGAATGGGTTCCAGTCTGCAGGGCTGGTTATTGCTGCAGGGCTGCAGGAGGTTATTGGAGACCTTTGCTTGAGAAGCTCTGGGATGGTAGTTTTGGAGTTCCTCAATTACTTCATTTGTTCCTTATTTGAACATTGTTCTTAATTTTTCTTCATTGTTCTAAGCTCCTAATGAAGGTTCATAGTTGGCCTTTTTTCTCAACATGTGGTATGTTTGAACTCCAGGCTCTGCCCTGAGTCTGGAATAGAACATACCTGATTGTAATTCTGTTATGGAGTGAATATGGGCAGAGAACCATAGTTGCAAGCTATATGGAGTATCTAACAGAGGCCAGACACTGTTATTCCTCTTCAGTACACTCAGACACCAAGAATATCATTCCCACTAAACAGATAAACAGAAGTGGGATTTGTCCAGTGCACACAACTACCATGTGACTGTGCTCGGATTTGAATGTAGGCAGTAGCCTTCCAGAGCTCCTACTTTTAACCCTGTCTCTTTGCAGAAAGTGGGCAGTACAGCTTCTCCATGGTTTCATTCTGGGGTACCTCGAGGTGACAAAAAAGAATACCCAGCTGTGGAGTAGATAGATGTGGGTTGAGTCATGGATCCCACATTTACAAAAAGCATCAGTTAATCTATATAAATCCTACATGATATTTTATACTATGGTAATAGATATAAAATGCCATCTCATAATTATAAGCAGGCATTATCAGATGTATTTAGAAGTTACAGTAGTGTCATACCCTTTATAGAGATTTTAAAGCAGAGGCTTTCTACGCTGACATTCAACTCTATTGCTTAGAGGTTGAATGAATGTGGCAAAGTATCTAAGCCGCTCTAAGAGTCAGCTTTCCTATCCTTCATTGAGTTATTTTGCATAAGAGATGCACTTAAAACAGCACGGAACCTGGCACACATTTTAGGTGCTCAAGAAATGTTGGGGTTATTGTTTTATAAGTCAGCATGGACTCTTGTATTGGGTATGTATTTATTATGTAAGATGGATTGATGTAATGGTTCAGCGTTACTCCTTCAGCTGCAGTACATCATAGACCTTCTATGAATGTTAGCTTACATACATGTGCATGCACCCTCACATGTATGCATACACACAAATACACACATATATACACATACACAGTGCCCAGAAGGTCTACATTTGAAATTATAAGAACTTAGTGAATTCTGACTTGTTCAGTAAGGACCCTGTTTTTCTTGGCAAAGCAATCATTGACCTTTTTTTAAGGGTTAGAGAAACTTCAGAGTTAATTTTAAAGCTGTCTGAAAACCAGCTGGGAGAATTAACACCACACCTAACAGTTGCAAGGAAAAAAAATTGGATTGACTATGACATTTACTTTCTTCATAGGCTGTTAAAAACTGTAATGTAATTTGCTAAACTGTTACAAATAATCAACTGGAATCTTAACTTAGTTAAACAATTCTAGAATGAGTATCTTCTCTGATGTGATTGTATAGATGTTGATAAGTGAAAAATAAGTCATTGAATGAGGCATTTTCAAAATACAACCTTGACGGAGATGAACATGTTTTAAACAGCTGTTCAGGGTTTGGCCAAAATATTTGCTTATAAAAGAAAAGGATGCTGCAAGCCCAGTGTTTATAAGAAAGAATGTGCAAAGTGGAAAGCAAACTGAATGTCAATCCATAAAGGACTGTAAATTGTAGCATATACTTACAACAGCGTGAATATGCAGTTATTGCAATAATGAGGTATTGTTTATATGCTGTATGGAATGGCCCGTTGAGATACCACCTCTCTGGGGGCAAGAGTTTTGTCAGTTTTGACTGCTTTTTTAGTGGTTCCTAGAATAATTGTTAATAACAAGTAAATGAACGCGTGAATATTGTTCAACGAGACAAAGCAAAGTATTTAACAGGGTCCATAGTTAGTGGCCATTTATGATTTTATATGTATGTATATATGCAAGTGTGCGTGTACATAGAAAACATTAGTTGTTTCTGGGGAGGGACTGGAAGGCTATGTTTGAGAGGGAGGGAGATTTGCTTTTATAGTTTGAGTGTGTGTATATGTGTGTGTGTGTGTGTGTGTGTGTGTTGTAATCATACCCCATTATGCCCATGTACTAATTAAAAATAAAAGTTCAGAGGACCTGGTTCCCCTGAGTTTGGTGTTATTTTTTTATTCTGCATAACATACCCTTTCTGTGATCCCTTTACTACATACAGGCTGTTTAATTTTCTTGCCACGGTTAAGTGCCTGCAATCTTTTGGTGCGATAATCACATTTTTTTGAGGGAATGGGTGTCTACTAGATGGAATTCCTGTGTAATAAATGGTGCATCATCCTGCCTGTGGAGATTGCTCATGAGGGAGTCCTTTGGAGAAGTCTTCATGGACCTCTGACACCTTAGACCAAGCTTGGTCCTTCTTAGGAACCCTGTAGATACTTAAGAATGAATAGATGGCTAGAATATGAATCACCTAAGAATTTATAATTTCATCGCAATAAAGGCCTGTCTGAAAGTAAGCAAGTTTTGCTTCACCGTGGGTACTTCCTGGCCTTTGACACACATCTTATGTACAATTCCACTATTCTGACCTCTTGTCGTTAGGTCTTCTAAGGAAGTAGTCTCCAAAGTGCGAGATGACCCATGAGAATACAGGAAGAAACCCTCAGGAGTTCCAGGTATATACATTTTTTAAATGTTAGCTTTTTAATATCACATATACACCGCATGTTACTGGTGTGCCATATTTTCCTCTCTCTCTCTCTCTGTCTCTCTCTCACTCTCTATTTGGCTGAACCATTGAAAGTAAGTTGCTGACATTATGCCACTTTGCCTTTGGCCACATTTTCCATTTCTTAAATTTCTTTTAAATTACTATGTTTTGGGATAGGTGTTAATTTTTTTTTCTTACGGATTTGTCAGAAGTAACACATTATGAGGGAATGCCTATTGTAAGAGTTGTGTCTGAAGTTTTCATATGTGTCCATTTTTAAGATTTAGGTCTTAATTTCTGTCGTCTCTGACCATTTTGGTCAACTGAAACTAATGTACAAGTTTCTGTTGCAGCCCGCCCCTTTCCAAAGATACAGATCCTCCTGCACTAGATGGTATTGATATAAATGACAGTGATGGTGAAGATATTAGCAACATGGTAACATGCATGTGGCTGTTTATATTTATAAATCACACTCACATGTATTACATAATTTACAAAATAACCCCATCAGGTTTGCATTATGTTTGTTTTCAGAAATAACCCTAATCATATTTCTTGCTTCTGAATATTTCTGACAGCTTATATATTCTTTGATATTTGGGAACTGGCCTGGTACTATCAGGCATTGGGGTTGCTCGTGGCTTGGTGATGGATCAGAACAAAAACGAGACCCCTTGTAATCACGCCTTAACACAGACAAAACATGAAAAGTGTCCAAACCACAAAAATGACCACACATCCTTCCATTCTGGCTAATATGAGTGACGGCTGCTTCTTTAAATATTATAGTTGTAGCATAGCTTCCTTCTTTCTGCATGCTAGGTAAGATTTATTAGGAAACACAATCATAGAATTACCTCCATGTCTTGACAGCATCTAGTCCAGAACAAAGCCCTACTTCCTTGAACCCTCCCCCAAATCACGTAAAGTTACCCAACACATGTGCAAATCCTATAAAAGTTCTTTGCAATCTCCTCTTTCTGAGATCCCACAGTTCCTCACAGTGTGCATTATCCGTGCTACATTGAGTGATAAATTGACTAGTACGACTACAGGTATGTTCCTAATGGTCTTGGAAGCATTTGCTATTTAGTTGTTTACAAACAGAAGAACTTTCCAGAAGTCATTGGGTAGTATTTTGTGGTAAAATACAGCATTTTAAAATAAAGTAGTCATTATTTATTATAATTTGTAAAATATAAAAATATATAAAATATAAAAGTATAAAAGTCACCAAGAATGAAAGAAAAATGTACATTACAAAACATATAAAATATAAAAGTCACCAAGAATGAAAGAAAAATGTACATTAATTTCATAATCCAGGAATAATCTTGTTGAATATCTGAATATATCTTCTTTATATATCAGCTTCTATGTCTACTACACCTCTCTCTCTCCCCATATATACTCACACACATATACACACTCATACACATGTGACATAGATAATTGGTATCATCTTGTGTATGTGGTTTTTTATCCTGCTTTTTTCGTTTAACATGATTATCATGACTATTTCTTATATAATCTGATTTTCCTCCAAACATATTTTTAGTCGTTACTATCTTGTCATATGAGAACAGAAAGGTGTTCATTCATTTTTCTGTCTAAAATGATTGGGTTTTCCTTTTTAAATAGCTGTGATAAACATCTTCATGTTTTTTTATTATTATACTTGTAAGTTCTGGGATACATGTACAGAATGTGCAGATTTCTTACATAGGTATACACGTGCCATGGTGGTTTGCTGCACCCATCAACCCGTCATCTACATTAGGTATTTCTCCTAATGCTATCCCTCTTGTAGCCCCCCAACCCCAACAGGCCCCGCAGTGTGTGATGTTCCCCTCCCTGTGCCCATGTGTTCTCATTGTTCAACTCCCACTTATGAGTGAGAACATGTGGTGTTTGGTTTTCTGTTCCTGTGTTAGTTTGCTGAGAATGATGGTTTCCAGTTTCATCCATGTCCCTGCAAAGGACGTGAACTCATCCTTTTTTATGGCTGCATTGTATTCCATGGTGTATATGTTCCACATTTTCTTTATCCAGTCTGTCATTGATGGGCATTTGGGTTGGTTACAAGTCTTTGCTATTGTGAATAGTGCTGCAGTAAAAATATGTGAGCTTGTATCTTTGTAGTAGAATGATTTATAATCCTTTGGGTATAGACCCAGTAATGAGATTGCTGGGTCAGATGGTATTTCTGGTTCTAGATCCTTGAGGAATTGCCACACTGTCTTCCACAATGGTTGAACCAATTTACACTCCCAGCAATAGTGTAAAAGTGTTCCTATTTCTCTACATCCTCTCCAACATCTGCTGTTTCCTGACTTTTTAATGATCGCCATTCTAACTGGTGTGAGATGGTGTCTCATTGTGGTTGTGATTTGCATTTCTCTAATGACCAGTGATGATGAGCTTTTTTTCATGTTTGTTGGCCACATAAATGTCTTATTTTGAGAAGTGTGTGTTCATATCCTTTGCCCACTTTTTGATGGGGTTGTTTGTTGTTTTTTTTTCTTGAAAATTTGTTTAAGTTCCATGTAGATTCTAGGTATTAGCCTTTGTCAGATGGATAGATTGCAAACAAGTTCTCCCATTCTGTAGGTTGCCTGTTCACTCTGATGATAGTTTCTTTTGCTGTGCAGAAGCTCTTTAGTTTGGTTAGATCCCATTTGTCAATTTTGGCTTTTGTTGCCATTGCTTTTGGTGTTTTAGTCATGAAGTCTTTGCCCAAGCTTATATCCTGAATAGTATTGCCTAGGTTTTCTTCTAGGGTTTTATGGTTTTAGGTGTTATGTTTAAGTCTTTCATCCATCTCCAGTTAATTTTTTTTATAAGGTATGAGGAAGGGGTCCAGTTTCAGTTTCTGCATATGGCTAACCAGTTTTCCCAACACCATTTATTAAATAGGGAGTACTTTCCCCATTGCTTGTTTTTGTCAGGTTTGTCAAGTCATATGGTTGTAGATGTGTGGTATTATTTCTGAGGCCTCTGTTCTGCTCCATTTGTTTATGTATCTGTTTTGGTACCAGTACCATGCTATTTTGGTTACTGTAGTCTTGTAGTATAGTTTGAAGTCAGGTAGTGTGATGCCTTTAGCTTTGTTCTTTTTGCTTAGGATTGCTCTTTTTTGGTTCCATATGAAATTTAAAGTAGTTTTTTCTAATTCTGTGAAGAAAGTCAATGGTAGCCTGATGGGGATAGCATTGAATTAAAACTTACTTTGGACAGTATGGCCATTTTCACAATATTAACTCTTCCTGTCCATGAGCATGGAATGTTTTTCTGTTTGTCTCCTGTCTTATTTCCTTGAGCAGTGGTTTCTAGTTCTCCTTGAAGAGTTCCTTCACATCCCTTTTAAGTTGTATTACTAGATATTTAATTTTCTTTGAAGCAATTGTGAATGGGAGTTCACCCATTATTTGGGTCTCTGTTTGTCTATTATTGGTGTATAAGAATGCTTGTAATTTTTGCACATTGATTTGGTGTTCTGAGACTTTACTAATGTTGCTCCTCAGCTTAAGGAGATTTTGGGTTGAGACAATGGTGTTTTCTAAATATACAACCATGTCATCTGCAAACAGGGACAATTTGACTTTCTCTTTTCCTAATTGAATACCCTTTATTTCCTTCTCTTGCCTGATTGCCCTGGCCAGAACTTCCAACACTATGTTGAATAGGAGTGGTGAGAGAGGGCATCCCTGTCTTGTGCCCATTTTCAAAGAGAATGCTTCCAGTTTTTGCCCATTCAACATGATATTTGCTGTGGGTTTGTCATAAATAGCTCTTATTATTTTGAGATATGTTCCATCAGTACCTAGTTTATTGAAAGTTTTTAGTATGAAGCGGTGTGGAATTTTGTCAAAGGCCTTTTCTGCATCCATTGAGATAATCGTGGGATTTTTGTCATTGGTTCTGTTTATGTGATAGATTATGTTTATTGATTTGCGTTATATTGAACCAGCCTTGCATTCCAGGGATGAAGCCGACTTGATCGTGGTGGATACGCTTTTTGATGTGCTGCTGGATTCAGTTTGCCAGTATTTTATTGAGGATTTTGCATCAATGTTCATCAGGGATGTTGGCCTGAGATTTTCTTTTTTTGTTGTGTCTCTGCCAGGTTTTGGTATCAGGATGATGCTGGCCTCATAAAATGAGTTAGGGAGGATTCCCTCTTTTTCTACTGTTTGGAATAATTTCAGAAGGAATGGTACCAGCTCCTCTTTGTACCTCTGGTAGAATTCGGCTGTGAATCTGTCTGGTCCTGGGCTTTTTTTGGTTAGTAGGTCATTAATTATTGCCTCAATTTCCGAACTTGTTATTGGTCTATTCAGGGATTCGACTTCTTCCTGGTTTAGTCTTGGGAGGGTGTTTGTTTCCAGGAATTTGTCCATTTCTTCTAGATTTTCTAGTTTATTTGCGTAGAGGTGTTTATAGTATTCTCTGATGGTAGTTTATATTTCTGTGCGATCAGTGTTTTAATATATGTTCAGATTTCAGTTTTTTTCTTTAGGATAGATGTCCCTTGGAAAGAATGTATCTTTTCAAACTTTTTTATGTGTTGCCTGATTATTTTTAAAACATTGTTTTTGATACATACACCATCCAGATTTAGTAACAGTTGGACCCTGGGGCTTGCTGCAACATGGGGAGCCCTGAATCCCTTTCTCAGCCTCACTACTCTTCCCAGCACATCTGCTTCCTTCCTCTCTCACAGCAGACTGGTTATCACATTTTAGCAACATGGCTGCATTTGCAGTCTCCACGTGGAAGAAGGGAGAGGGGCACTTACCAGTGAAGGAAGAATGATTGTGCATTGAGGATGCAATCCAGTGTGTATGAACTAAAACCTCTTTAAGGGCAGACTCTGATGAATCATTACCTCTTTCTCAGCACCTGGCAAGCAGCTTTGTGAAATGCTCTGTCCAACAGATATTTTTTGAATAAATAGATAATAAATCCATTTTAGATGTAAAGCAACCTGCAGTATCAAAAATCCTTTTAATAAAACACAACCCCCTCTCAAAACAAATGTAAAAATTGATAGCCCCCTATATTTTTAAAATGTATATTCATTCTACCGTCTTGCAGGTATTTATTGAGGGTGTCTGTCTGCCAGGCACTTTTTTAGGCACTGGGAATATAGTAATGAGTTCAACCAAGCTTACATTATGGAGCATGAATATAGAGGAAACACCCAAAATAAATATAAAATGCCAGGAACTGATATATGCTGTTGTGTAAAATAATGAAGAAGGGTGAGGGGGGTAGAAAATAAAGGGGGTTTGATGTAATTTTAGATAGAGTAATCCAGGAAGACATGTATAAACTAAGAAGTCTCTCTCCTATTGGTTGTGATTACTGATCTCGAATATTCCTTTTAGCTTAGAAGTTACTGAATATAACATATAGCATAAGGCACTATTGTATGTGGTTTATGACTTTCCCTTTGAGCCCATCTTGGTGTTAAGCACTTCCCATATGTTGTTTAATATTCCTGTTGATCTTATGAGAAAGCTCTTAAGAGCTTTTCTGTGGAAGTGAGTGTAGGGGAAGTGAGAGAGGTTACCTTACTTGCCTGAGTTCGGGTAGTAAGTGCCAGAGCTGATCCTGAAATCCAAACTTTGTTTAAAACCCCTGGAAACCTATCGTTAGCGAGGACTGAGAAGCCTAGGGTTAGTCCTCTCCCAGGTTCCTGAGGCTAAGATGGAAAACGCACTTGTGGTCAAAACTACTGTGGTGAAAGGTTAATTAGAAAGCATTGGTATGTAAACTGTATTTATATAGACGACAGACTGCTTTTGTTTCCAGAAAGTGGGTACAGGCACCGGCCTCTCTTCATATGCTAAATAGTTGCCACAGTCTGCTAGAGTGCCCAGGAAGCCAGCTCCCTTTGTGTCTAGGAATAGTGTGGAAAGCCTGGCCAGGCTCTTGATCCAAATATATTTCCTTGCACCCTCCTCATTGAGCACTTCTGCTTTGGCCATGATCACAAATGAGGATACAGGTTAAAAGGACACAGGGATCTTTTTTGTTTGTTCTTGGTCCCAGAGAACACAGTATCCATTTCAGATGGTTGCTTGGCAATCTTGTGCAGAAGAGGTTTTCTCTTTGACAGTGGTTGGTATGTGTTTCTAGTTGACAGTAGTTGGTTTGTGTCTGTTTGATGGTAGTTGGTGTGTCTCTGTTTGACAGTAGTTGGTATGTGTGTTTGTTTGATAGTAGTTGGTACGTGTTTCTGGTTGACAGTAGCTGGTATGTGTTTCTGTTTGATGGTAGTTGGTATTTGTTTCTGTTTCACAGTAGTTGGTGTGTATGTCTGTTTGTTGGAAGTTGTTACATGTTTCTGATTGACAGTAGTTGGTATATGTTTCCAGTTGATGGTAGTTGGTACATGTGCCTGTTTGACGGTAGTTGGTACATATGTCTGTTTGACGGTAGTTGGCATGTGTGTCTGTTTGATGGTAGTTGGTATGTGTTTCTGGTTGATGGTAGTTGGTATGTGTTTCTGTTTGACGGTAGTTGGTATGTGTTTCTGGTTGATGATAGTTGATATGTGTGCCTGTTTGACAGTAGTTGATACCTGTTTCTGTTTGCTGGTGTTGGTGTGTGTTTCTGGTTGACAGTAGGCAGTTGGTACGTGTGTCTATTTGATGGTAGTTGGTATGTGTGACTGCTTGATGGTAGCTGGTATGTGTTTCTGTTTGATGGTAGTTGGTACGTTTGTCTTATTTAATAGGAGAAAAATATTGAGGATCAAACAGAGAGACGAGTCTGCTTCGGGTCTGACTGCTGCCCTTCCTGTCCGTCTGGCATGGATATTAATGTTGCTCTGAGGGTTAGATGAGAGCACGGCATCTAGCAGACCTTCCTGATTGAAGAGAATCACATTGAGGCTATAATTAATTTTTCAGCTCAATTACAGGCTTCTTTTGATAGCCTTAATGTTGTATTTGCCAGATTTCTAAGAGCTTTGGTAACATTGCAGTTCAATGCCAGCCTAACTTCGTATAAATTTAACTACAGGGAATTGATTTCTGGATAGTTACTTCTTTTAGAAAATGCTTAACACAAGAGAAAAATGTTTTTGGATGAGAGAGAAGGAGGTAGATAGAGATCAGTGTTTTTTATCACCACATGAAAGGATGATGTGTATCTTTTAATCTGGCCAGAGAATATCCCCTGAGTCCATGCCACTTAAAGCATTATTCTTAGCTGTGGTATTTTGTTGTTTCTATTGAGAATTTAGAAGTCTTGAAGCCATTGCTTTCCTGGTTCCCAATAATGCTGTCTTCTGGTTTTATCCTATACTCCAACCTGTAGGTTAGTGGAAAATGCAGAGGGTGTTGTAAACATAACTGTTTACATTTATTTATGTATTTATTTTTTATTGAGATGGAGCTTTGCTCTTGTTGCCCAGGCTGGAGTGTAGTGGTGTGATCTTAGCTCACTGCAATCTCCGCCTCCTGGGTTCAAGCGATTCTCCTGCCTGAGCCTCCGAAGTAGCCAGGATTAAAGGCAGCCACCACCACACCTGCTGTTTTTTATTTTTTTATTTTTATTTTTTATTTTTTAGTAGAGACGAGGTTTCACCATATTGGCCAGGCTGGTCTTGAACTCCTATCCTCAGGTGATCTGACCGCCTTGGCCTCCCAAAGAGCTGAGATTACAAGTGTGAGCCCCCGCATTCGATACGTTTAAAAGATAATTCTCTTCATAATCTGTCTTGTTAAATGTGTAATTTTCAGGGTGTTGGGGGAACAGCATGAGATCCTAATTTGACTATTAAATAATGATTGTTTCCTTTGCATTTGCTTAAAAAATCTAGTGATTTTTTTCAGTGGAAGGTGAGAAGTTGGGAGGTCATTTTGAATCCAGGAATGATTTCCTGATATTGTTTTCATTACAAGGTATGCCCAAGTTCTGAAGACTCTTAATCAGAGTTCATCCTTCTTCTCTGCCCTGCACAACCATAACATTCCCGCACTGCCTTTCTTTCCTCCTTCTCACTTATTGAACATTAAACTATGAGGAGATAAAGGTGAATAAGTTACAGTTTGGGGAGAAACACATGAATAAATAACAGTGAACCAATGTGGCAAATGCCGCAAGGTGCCATAAATTATGGGGAAAATGTAAAAGGAAACACAGAGAAAGGAGTGAAAGGGAGTGCTTTCCCATGGAGAAGGGAGTCCTTGCTCCTGCTTATGAATGGTATAGCTTTCAGAGAAAAATGGGCTTTGTAGTACCAATAGGAGTTTCCTGGGCAGAGAAAGAAGGAAAGATCTCAAAGGGAGAGGTAATAGCTCGAGCAAAGTCATGTTGGCATAAATGTGTTTGATCTATTCATGGACAGTGTGTAGTGGAGTGCATTTAGAACTTAAATTCACAGAATGGATGAGGGATGATGGCAGAGGAGCTTAGACTGCATAGGTCAGGATATATATTGTAAAGGACTTGAGTTTTATGAGCCTGTGCAATCCCCCGTAATACTTCTGTTTCACTTAAAATTCATTCCATTGTCATAGCCTGAAGAATTCAAACTCAAACAGAAAAGAGAATTTATGTGCTTACCTAATGAAAAAGTCCAAAGATAAACTACCTACAGGCATGGCTGGCTTTGGGTACCCAAAACATGTTAGCAATCTGCCCTTGTATCTCTCTTCTGCCCGCTGCTGTATTGGTGCCATTCTCAGTCTTATCTCTGGTGGGAAGCAAATTGTTCCTAGCAGTGTTAGAGTCCCATCCTTGAAGCTTACCATCCTTCATGAAAAATGAATTTCTTTTTCCCCTTTTTCTCAATGGTTGTAACCCATGTCCCAAGATTGAATCCAGTTAGATTAGCCAGGGTCATATGGCCATCCCTGAACACTTTGACTAGAGAATGGATCGTGCTGATTAACTTGGTCAGGGTCACATGCACCTCAGGAGGTGGCAGAAAAAATGGGTAATAGTGACTAGATAGACTGAAATAGTGCATTTCCAGTCTAAATCCCGCCCTACCCTATTGGCTCGTTTGAAAAGATCCTGGAATCCTTTTTTTATTCCTTTTGCCTTTATAACTGTTGCAAGGAAGCCAGCCAGAAGGCTCATTATCGTTTTTGTACAAATGCCCAGGAAGGGTAAGCTCTAGCAGTATTTCAGGGAGACAGATACGTATGTATCCAGGTCACTTTTTATTTTCATTCGTATTATCCCATACAGGTTTCCTGAGACCTTCCAATATGGGAAGTTCTAGAAGCTAGGAATCTATAGTATGCTAGGAGCTATTATACAAAGATGAATCTAGGCTTCACAGAACTTATAGCTTAGTAGGGGGTGATAAGATTAGAACAACAACAAAAATATACAGTGAAACATCAGTATATATGTATATAACAGACACAAAATCAACAGTGTGTACCTTTATAATCAACATATAAATGTAAATAACACAGTCCATGCCAGCTGCCTTTGCACATGGTGTATGAAGGTCCCGAAGTGAACAGGAGTTTAGGCTTGAGTTGGATTTTTCCATTTGTTTTCAGGTCCCACGTGCCCCTCATGGGGTGAGCACCTCATCAAGTGGGTGTGATTCTAGTATCTTACTATGTATTTTTAAAAATCCAACATGGTCCTTAAAGTTAAGCAGCTTCCTCAGCTGCTGTTTAACCAAAGAAGCTTTAAGCTGTCAAGAAAAAATATTGAAGTGTCATAATTAAGATAGAGGTTACCTAACTGATCTCTATTTTAAGAAATACTAATTTTCATTTTGCCAAATAAAACCTTACCTTTTTTCCTTTGAATCATCCCCTTGTAGTTACATGCATAAAGTAGCTTTCAGTTGAATGAGTGATGGTATTTGAATGCCATTGATAGGTTCATTCCATTAGAAGAGAAAGAAACGGAACATTTGGATTGCTTTTCAGATTTGAAAGAGGCCGGTGTTCATTGTTTTCCTGGTGTGAAGCATGCCTGAATCCTTACAGAAATTCACTGAGTCCTTGTTCCCTGTTCTTATTCTTGAACACAAACTTTACTTATAGAAAATGGGTAGGGTTGAATCTATACAGCTTGCTTCTTCCTCTTCCTGTTGCTATCTCTGGCTTATTGACTGGAATCAGCAGCTTATTTTAGAGCTGCAAGAGACAAGGCATCTCATTTAGTTCACCTGCCTTCTTTTGGAGACAAGGAGAGTGAGGCTGTTAAGCTTCTTCAAAGTTAACAATAGTCTTCTCTTGAAGCACATCTTCCCTTTGAAGAGCTATTCATGCACCAGGCTTTTAGGAAAAAGGAAAATTGTTTTAATGAGCTGGTATTAGAACTCTCCACTATCATCAGACTTCCTTTTCCTCTTTCATATCTTTTTCAAATTCATGGTAAGGAGTGTCAGTAAAGTCCCTTGGGGAACAAGAACACCACCACCAAGAAGGAGCTGACCTGGGCTGACTTCTTCTACCAGCCGTGTTGGATTCTGCCAGTTATTTTTGTCCTTGGCAGTCTTCTTCCTTCCTAATTGCTGGGCCATATGGTGCCTTGTCCCCCACATGGAGAGTTGGCACTTCCCCTCCATTCAATCTCTATCATTTCTGTTGCACAAATTACCTGTCATGGTGATGGGGTTGAACAACCTCACCCCCTAGAGGCTCTGCAGCATCCTTGCCTTAGAAATTAGAGCTGAAACCTCCTACTGATGCCCTGGATTGGTGACCAGGAATGAATAAACTGAACAAGAAATAGTGAAATGGGATTGAGTTTGAAAGCAGCCAGACCTGGGTTCAAATCTTGGTGCTCTCTTGCCATCATCGTCAGTGATCTTACTGACATCACAGTCAATGTGAATTGAGTGCTTACTGTATGTGTATGCCAGGCACTGTGGTCTCATTTCCTGATCTCATTTGTTTGTCACGTTAGCTCTTAGGGAACTGTGGCATGGAATAGTTATTAAGACACTTGCCCAAGTCACATGACTTGGGCTAGTTTCGGATGCTGATCTCTCTCTCTTTCCAAATCCCACACTCTTTTTTTCTTTTTTAGAGACAGGATCTCACTCTCTCACTGAGACTGGAGTGTAGCAGTACATTCACAGCTCACTGCAGCCTTGGACTCCTGGGCTCAGGTAATCCTCCACCTCAGCCTCCTGAGTATCTGGGACTACAGGTGCACACCACTACACCTGGCTAATTTTCATTTATTTATTTATTTTTGTAGAGATGAGATCTTGCCATCTTGCCCAGGCTGGTCTCAAATTCCTGGACTCAAATGATCCTCCCACCTTGGCCTCCTAAAGTGCTCGGATTGTAGGCATGAGCCCTACACCTGGCTCCAAATACCACACTCTTAACCAATGATGACTTGTAACTCTGAAATATTATCTGAAATGGATATTAAATTGTGCTTTTAAACTGTATTCCATGCTATTACATAATTTGGAAATAGGACTGCCAGTGATCATGCTTTAGAAAAACACACACACAAACATACAACAAACATTTATTCTCTCACCAGGTTTCTAAGTGTCGGGAATCCAGGAACAGCTTGGCTGGGTAGTTCTGACTTAGGTAGTTCTGGGTAGTTCTCTCTCTCAGAAGCTTGCAATCAAACTGTCAAGCTTCAGTCATCTCCAGCCTCTAGTATGGCCAGAGAATCCACTTCTAAGCTAGTCCTTGTACTTTTTATAAAACATTCTGAGTCTAGAATTTACATAAGCCATATAAGCGCTCATGAATGATCTTATCTAGTAGTGGAGAATTTTGGATTGGATGGACATAATATTTGGGATGATTTCATGAGACTTTGAAAGTTGAATTTTTAAAGCCTCCACCAAGAAAAGGCCTTAACCACATGGATTCAAATGCTCAGAGAATGTTTTGATAGAGGAGATCCTTTAGAAGCTGCCACATTGGGGGAATATTTGGTCTTGTTAAAAGAAATGTATGTATAGCTTTCTATATGGTTTTGGTAGAATCCTACATGTCACTTTCCTCAGAGGGTAGTGAAAGTCTTTGAATTCTAGAAAGTGATTTTGGGGCAATCATGGTACAATGACAGAATTTTTCAATAAATTATGTATTTAATGACATTTTGAAACTGTATTTTGGAAGTTGTCCGTATTTTGTGGTAGTCACAACACTAAAGTAATGATTGCAGTGTGTTTAAAAATGAATCCAAAAATGACAATTATGGATGCAGTCTGAGTTTCTTCCTAAGTAAACACAACACAAAAGTTACCGTCAACTTGTCTTTTCCTTCAGTGTTTGATTCTGTGATGAGAAGAGCAGACTGCAGTGTTACCATGAAGCCCCTGGGGTCAGTGACCACACCTTCTTTTGTCTTTATTTTTCCAGTGTCTGCCACGATGTCTCCACCCAATAAGTGCTTCATAAATGTTGGACTGAGTTAAATCTACTAATTTGAGATGATAAGGAAAACTATCCAGTATTTGGAGGAAACACAGAACCAGGTCATTCATACCTACCATAAGAAAGCCAGTCAAAAAATAGGGATTGCCTTCTTTTTGCAGTACAGGAGCTATTTTAAGTGTGTGGGGCTACAGAAGATGTCCCCCAAAAGTTTATCTTTAGGTGGAAGGAGACAGACGTTTACAAAGTAGATAAAGAATTCCTGGGCTATCACATGCTGCAAACAAGAAAGCATAGAGTCACATGGTGTAGACCAGGAGAGAGGGTAGGGTCCTGCTAAACCAGTGATACCCCTAATGTGCCATTTGAGGGGAGGCTTGACCAGTGAGAAGGAGGCAGCCACACATGTATCCATGGGGAAAATTGCTCTGCAAAGAACGGGAGAATGATCATAAATTAAAGCAGCTTACAGGATGGGAGTGCATTGTCTGTTTCTTCTTCTCAGAGGTAAGTAACCTAGAGCTGATGATGCAGCTTGATGATCACCTGGACCTAGACTCCTTCTGTATGTTTGCCTTTCCCTCCACAGATTTTTGGCTGCTTCTCTCTTGTTAATTGCATTTTTCCAAACACATGCTCCAAGCTTGGGCTGCTGTTTTTGTACTGCAGCCAGTCTGACCCAGAAAGAGCAAAAGAGAGGTGTGCCTTCTCTATTTAGGGTCTTTTCCCGAAAGTTACACATACTTCTGCTTAGATCCCATTGGTAGAATGTAATTGTTTGGCTATGTCTAGCTGCAAGGTAGGCTACATATGTAGTCTCTATTCCAGGGCACCATGTGGCCCTGACAAACTGAGTGTTTGAAAGCATGGGAGAATGAAAATTTGAGATTAAGTCGCAGTCCATGCCACAAACAGCAAGTGCAAAAGCTTTGGCATACTCAAAGCCATTGTGTCTTAGTGAAGAGAACAGAGGCAGATGAGGTCAGAAAAGAAAGCAGGAGTGAGATCATATAGAGTTTTTTAGCCCATTATTAAGAGTTTTTCAAAAAAAATTGCTCCCAATAGGAAACGATTGGAACATTGAATAGAAACCATTGGAATAAAAGATAAGATGATTTGTTTTAGGATTTAGAAAGTTTTCTCTAACTATTACGGAAAATGAATCCCAGGAGGAGAAGATTGGGAACAGAGATATGATAGGAACATGTACGGATTTATAGGAATTGATGATGGTGGTGGGGTTATACTAGAGTTGTTGGCAGCTGAGAGAATGAGAAGTGGTCAGGTTTAGAATACATGTTGGATGTAAGTGTAGGGCTAAGAGAAAATAATAATAATAATGATGGCTAATTCTTTATTGAAAATCTGCAACGGGAAGTGTACCATTTGAAGCACCATTAAAAGAGTGAAGCAACTCACTCTTTTAATCTGTATAATAACTGTGTGCTATAGGTTCTATTTATTCTTATTGTATGGATGGGGAAACTGAAATTTATAAAAGTCAAGGAACTGGCCTGAGGTCACTCAGCTGGAATCTGGAAAAGCCATGATTCAAACCCAGCAGTCTGGCCCCAAGGCATGTATGTTCTTAATGCTGCTGTATTCCACTTGAGGGTGATGCCTAAGTGCTTCATCTGAGCAATTGGTTGGACTGTGGTTCATTTACAAAGATGGATAGGGAAATTGGAACTGGAGAGCAAACCTATAGTAGTTCAGTCTGAGAATGTTAATCTTATTATTAGAAATGAGTATTATGGCTGGGCGTGGTGGCTCAAGCCTGTAATCCCAGCACTTTGGGAGGGCGAGACGGGCGGATCACGAGGTCAGGAGATGGAGACCATCCTGGCTAACACGGTGAAACCCTGTCTCTACTAAAAAAATACAAAACACTAGCTGGGCGAGGTGGCAGGCGCCTGTAGTCCCAGCTACTTGGGAGGCTGAGGCAGGAGAATGGTGCAAACCCGGGAGGCGCAGCTTGCAGTGAGCTGAGATCCGGCCACTGCACTCCAGCCTGGGCGACAGAGCGAGACTCCGTCTCAAAAAAAAAAAAAGAAAAAGAAATAAGTATTATAACTATAATTGTGTGTTATAACTATTATTATAAATAAATATTATAACTTTAAATTTTGAAATAGTTTGACTCATATAAAGTTGCAAGCATAGTAGAGTTCCTGTGTACCCTTCACCCAAGCTCCCCTGATGATAATGTGTTAGGCATGCACTGTATTGATTCTAAGCTGTCTCTTACGGGTCTAAGTGGAAATTTGTAGGCAGTTGGATGATCGGCAAGTCTGTTGCTCAGATGGCAACCCTAGCTATAAATTTGAGATATAATTTGAGATCCATTAGTGTATTGATATAAAGCCATGGGTCTGGATTGGAACATTTGGGGTTGTTTTTTTCAGATTTTTTTTGTGTCCTGAGAGAATTTAATGTAAGAAAGATTTTGCTTATGCTAGGAACCTACTTAATTGATGATAAGCAGTACCATTAATCTGTGGGCCAAGCACTTTGTTAAGCATTACACGTGACTTATGTCATTTAATTCTCATAGCAACCTGAAAGCATGGGGATTATTGTCCTTATTTTTCAGAGAAGCAAAGAGAAATTTTTGAGAACTACAAATAATAACAGAGCCAATGGGGATTCCAACACCGGGCTGTTTTTCTCCAAACCCCACCTCTCCTCTTTCTCTCTCTCCCTGTATATATATATAGGATATATATATATAGGATATATATATATATACACACACACACACATAGACACACATCATACACACACCACACACATGTACATGTGTGTTTTGCTCTGTTGCCCAGGCTGGAGTAGTGTGCAATCTTGGCTCACTGCAACCTCAGCCTTCTGAACTCAAGCAATCCTCCCACCTCAGTCTCTCCAGTAGCAGCTGGAACTACAGGCACACACCACCACACCCAGCTAATTTTGGTATTTTTTGTAGAGACAGGGTCTCACTACATTGCCTAGGCTGGTCTAGAACTCCTGGGCTCAAGCAATACACTACCTCAGCCTCTCCAAACCTATATTTTTAGCCACTGTGCTATATGGTTCTGGAGGAGTTTGTGATGGAGAAAAGGAGCGAAAGATTCACCTAATTCAATGACATGGATGAATTCGTACTCACCTAATTCAGTGACATGGATGACATTAATGACAGGTATCCAGAAAGTGACATTCAAAGGAGCACTCTGAACACTAGGGATCACCTTTTCTGTGTTAACCTTGGATATGATTATGGAGTTGATCTTGCTACAGGTACGTGCTGTATTTGTGCTATATGCAAGGTATTGCTTCATTCATTCATTCATTCGTTCATTTTTTTTTTCAACAAATACCTACTGATCCCCTAGCTAAGCACTCTCACAGATATATGGGTAATGTGTAAACAGGTGGAATATGGAGAGGACTTAAAGTCATTTAAGATATTACAAATGTGAAGATGGAAGAGGGTCAAGATCAGCTAATGATGGAGAAAGAGAGGGAAAGACCTTAACCAAGCAAGTACAGCAAAGGCTTATTACTGCAGAAATGAGCTACTGTGTGTATATTATATTTATGTATATATGTATATAGATTATATGTGTATATATTATTTGTGTATATACATTTTTATGTGTGTTATATCTGTATCCATATATTATCTATGTGTGTGTATATGTATGTAAAATCTATTTCACTCCCAGGTATATACTCAAAAGAATTGAAAAAGATTTTTAAATAAAAACTCATACATGAATGTTCATAGCGGCACATAATTCACGGTAGCCAAAAGTTGGAAACAACTTAAATGTTCATCAACTGATGAATAAACAAAATGTGGTATATCTATGTGAGAGCATACCACTGCTCAGCCATGAAAAGGAATTAAGTACTGATACATGCCACATTACATGCCTTGAAAACATTACACTACAGGAAACGTTACACTACAGGAAGACAGACACAAATGGGTACATACTGTATCATTCCATTTTTATGAGAATAAGCAAATTCATAGTAGTTGCCAGGAACTTGGGGGAGAGGAGAATAGGGAATTAATGCTTAATGGGTATGGCGTTTCTGTTTGAGGTGATGAAATGTTCCAGAACTAGATAGTGATGATGGTTGGACAACATTATGAATGTACTGTCACTGAATTGTACAATTTAAAATTGCTCAAATGATGACTTTTATGCTAAGTGTATTTTGCCAAAATGTGAAAAGTATCTACTCAAAACCTCTTTCTTTTAACCTGGGAGCAGAAAGTCAAGACATTTTTTTTTATTTTAAAAAAAGAATATTTACCAATTAGATATTACTTAATGGCAGTATTTTGTTTTTGTTTTTTGTTGGTTTGTTTGTTTTGAAACGGGGCTCCATCTATTGCCCAGGCTGGAGTGCAGTGGTGCTGTCTCAGCTCACTATAGCCTCTGCTTTCAGGGTTCAAGTGATCCTCTCACCTCAGCTTCTGAGTAGCTGAGACTAGAGATGTGTGCCATGATGCTTGGCTAATTTTTAATTTTTTTGTAGCAACAAAGTCTCACTCTCTTGTCCAGGCTGGTCTCAAACTCCTGGGCTCAAGTGATCCTCCTGCCTTGGCCTCCCAAAGTGCTAGGATTACAGGTGTGCGTTGCCACGCCTGACTCCATAGTATTTTGAATGATAAAATAATGTTTTGGTATAGGGGCCAATTTTTACCTTGGGAAGAGGGGAAATATTGGGAGTTGACATTTGCTGAGCGTTTGTTCTCTGCTACATATCATGCAAAACACTTAACTCTTATAGATTATCAAATTGAAATGATCACAATAGCCACAAAGGGTAGGTGATATTTTCTTCACATTACAGATTCAGAAATTGAGATGCAGATGGTTCAGTAACCTGCCTTGTGTCTTACCAAAGAGAGGTACAGTCTCTGGAGTGCCAAGCTCATAGGATTTTCCACTCCAAGGGGACAGATACTACATCTCCTTATATATCCATGGTGACTTTAGGCCCTAGTCCCTGTCCTGCCATGGCATATCTATTGAATCTCTTCCATGAATGAATGAAAGACTTTGGCTATGTAGAGTAGCACCGTGTTTGACAGCAGTTGCACTGTGTTGAAGATCTTAGTTTGGAGAAATGCTTAGATAAATTTTGCAATATTGGATGAATTTTGCAGTGTTATATCAATTTGTATCAGCTGACATGGAGTGAAAGAAAAGGGAGGTAAAAATAAAGTGCTTCTGTTAGTTTTGCTGTCTAAATTTAAGAACACCTTTTTCAAGGTGTTTCACTTTTTTCTTGATGTAAATGATAGTAGTGGAGCAAAGAGAAATTAATAAGCCATTTTTGGTTAACTTATGATACTCTTAAAATCCTTGTAGTCTTTCACCCAACCAAAAAAAAAAAAGCAGTCTGTAAAAATATCATTGTTTTATGTGAAGATCAATACTCCACACCCCACTTTTTAAAAAATTTCCAATTGGTACTTCTTATGATCTCTCTGATATATAATTAACTTTATTTTCTTTTTCTTTTTTTTTTTTTTTTGAGATGGAGTCTCGCCCTGTTGCCCAGGCTGGAGTGCAGTGGCATGATCTCACAACCTCTGCCTCCCGGGTTCAAGCAATTCTCCCACCTCAGCCTCCTGAGTAACTGGGATGACAGGCATACACCACCACTCCTGGCTAATTTTTATATTTTTAGTAGAGATGGGGTTTCACCATATTGGCCAGGTTGGTCTTGAACTCCTAACCTCAAGTGATCCACCTGCCTCAGCCTCCCAGAGTGCTGGGATTACAGGAGTGAGCCACTGCTCCCAGCCCTGAAATATAATTAACTCTGAACAATGTAAGTTAGGTGTGAGACTCAGTGCTCTTATGATAGCATCCCAAGTTTGCCAAGCTGTGGAAATGCCAGTGTTGAGGGCTGGGCCTTTGCTTCCTAAAAGGATCCACTGGTGTGACAAAGGAGCTGTTGCTCGTCCTCTGCAATCTCAGCCTAAAAGCAGTGATTTAGGTTGGCTGTTTGAGAAATCGAGACAATCACCAGTGGAAGAAGAGAAGACATGTGAATCTTAGCCTTCCTAAAATATCATAACCATTCTAGATTTTTTTAAAGCCTGCATTCTTTGCTTTATACGTATCTTTGAGGCCTGGAATTAAGGACTTAATATTCTTTTTTACTTTCTCACTCCTGCCTGCTGGTGGCCTTTGAAGGTCCCAGGACTTAATGTTAATGATTGATGGCAAAGCTGGGAGCTAACAGCTGTGGGTTGGATGACCGTTTAATTTTTTAACTATTAGAGGATTGTAGGAATGTTTAATCACACTGTTACCCATGCTGTCAGTTGAAGGAATGCTCCCATCGTAGCACTGAAAGAGTCAGGTCTGTAAAAGGTAGCCTAGAAATTCCCCTCCTGGTTGTTCTTGTATTTAAAGTGATGAGAAGGTGGGTTAAATACAGTGGTCTGGGCATGTGAGGAGACAATTGGGCTTTTCACTTTGTAAGCAATTGCAGGTATGTCCAATGTGTTATTAAGGTAATTGAACTGCATTTCCATAAAGAGGATCATTTTATTACCAAATTCTTTCTTTAATACTGTCATAATGGCAGCTGTAGCACATATGAACTAATTTGCATGCAGATGAAGAATTCTGGGCAGCTTGGTAGCATAATTGCTGCATAACATACGTTGCAAGTAAGAGCTGGAGCTTTTACTAGAGGTATGCTCGTGGGACCCATCTCCCTGACTTTGTTAAATTTCAAATGAAATACAAGCAAGGAATAGCCATTTCAGTGACGCCCCATTTATTTTACAGGCAATAACTTCCCAAGTTACCTTAATTTGAGCAGTCATTTTGGCAAAAAATGGCAAAGATGTCAACAACACCTTCACAGTGAACTGAACATCAAGGAGGGCAGGAAAAAAGAAAAATGAAACAAGCATATATCCCACCCTGCCACTGGAGTGGAAAAGCACAATAAATATTTCTCACTTGCAAATCACATTAATTAGGTGATGTAGATAATGATGAAAGTGGAGAATGTACAATGAGTTCTTTAAAAACTAATCACACATAAAAAAAGATCCTTTGTTTTTGCAAAGATTAGGAAGCCTTTTTCCATAGACATTTTCTATGAATTGTGATTTTCCCCTAACTGTGACGTGGTGACGTTACCGAAGTCCCCAGCAAAAGTAAGCAATTAAAACAGGGGACAATGTGTGCCTCCCTTGTATGGGGCACATGTAGGTATATTGAACACGTAGGTATTCAGGAAATAATACCTACTAATTGTATACCTGTACAATTGTGATACCTAATTATGTAATTAATAAGTAGCTTCCCACCATCAAACCCCAGATGTTGAGTTAAGCACATTCTACCACTGTATTATTGACAAGATAATTGTTTTGTTCTTTTGTTTTTTCATAAATTTTTACAACTCAGAGGCTCTCTGTGACTGTAATTGAATGACCACGTGATTATAATCTCAGATGGTCATACAGTGCTTATTCCAGACCACAGCATTCATTGAAAGTAAAGATGTCCTTTTTTACCTTTTTAGAAGCCATATTAGTGGACTTAAAAACTCAACATTCCAAACAGAATATTTCTCAGATTACTGTTGATTCCTTAGTGAGGATGAGATCTTTGGGTAGCATGTGTGTGTCTTAGTTCTACAGATTTTAAAAGCATTCCAAAGGTTAGTCAATTGTTTTTCTGCCGAGTATCTCAGTACAGCAGACAATGTGTTTGGCTATAAATACTGTAAAGGAGAAGAGAAAAAAAGAAAAACCTACAGAGGGTTGTGGTTGTTTGTGAGGGTCATTTTGAAGCAGAGTTCCAGATTTGAGGAAGATACTCCTCTGCTCAGCATATGTCTGTCCATAGAGAGGTGGTGTGGAATTCTTCTGGGAAGGTTATCCACAACAGCGTGGCTTTGACATCGGTGCAGTGGGATAGTAGCATCTGGCAGTCTTGCTGATTGATGGCAGTGAGCCGGAAATGGGTGTATTATAGGGACATGAAAATGTGTAAATTTGAGTCTAGGGATGCAATTCCAAGTAGTTGTTTAAAATTATGACTGAGGGTGGTAGAGCCGAGGGGAAAGGAGAATGATTTCTAGCAAACAGTGCAAGTGGACCTCGATGGTGAAATAATTGTTTCTGGAAGCCATACGTGAGGCTGCACCTCCAAGGCCTGTGGCTTGAGTATTTGATCTAAAGGGTACCATTTGCAGATCATTAATGGGCTGGGTTGGGACCTTTGCCAGTTTTCCTATTACATGTTTCTGGATTCTGGCCAAAACCTTGTGGATGAGCTCCAACCTCCAGACAGAGCCCCTTGGAGCTGAGAGTTAGAATGCGAGTGACCACTAGGAGTTCTGCATGGCCTGATGTATCAGATATCCACCTGTTGCCATCTATCGTTCAGCTTATCTTGGATCTGCAGTAGAGTCTACATAACTTTAATGCACTTCACTGTTTTCAGACTCACACACCAGGGCAGCAGAGTAGGATGTGTTGACACTTTGTTGACTGGGCTACATTTATCTGTTGGTTCTACATCCTCATTTCTGTTTGAGCATGGTCCACTGTGGAATTGAATGATGCACTGAAACCTTTCCATATTTGCTTTGGGAATTTGACAAAAGACAGTCCAATTCACCCTATGTGTCTCATTTTTCTATAAGCAAAAGCAGAGTAATGAAACATGACTAACATATATTAAGTCCTGTAAGTTCCAAGTCCTGTATAAGAGAAACTTTCTATCATTATTGCTTAGAAATTCTTACAGCAATTTTATGAGCTACTGATTAGGAATGAGTACTTCTGTTTAACCTGTGGCAATTGTTTTTCTTCTCATGAAACCTGGGAGAGACTCCATCATTTTCAGATAGAATGCATCAGATATTTTCCATTGCCTGTTGCCATTGTACACCAACTTTGTGATTTGAGAGTATACAGTAAAATGTTCATTGTGAAAGATTGCTGTCAAAACTTTCCCAAAGACCAAAATCAACTTTTCATTCTTCCTTTCTACCTTTCTTCCTTTTTTCCTTTTCTTCTCCCCTTTTTCCTTCCTTTTCTTCTTGCTTTCCTTCCCTTTCTTCTTTCTTCTCTTCCTTTTTCAAAGTTTCATTGAGCATTTGCTTTGTAACAAACACTGTAGTAACTTGAGGTCTGTGTTTCATGTGATCTTTGCTTTTGAATTTCTGTTGGTGACAGCAGTAATAGGACATCATAAGCTCTTCTGTAGCTTGCACTCCCAGGCTTCCTACTCTGGAAGTATTTGTGCTTGTGATTTTAAATGATACAAAATTATAGAAGGGATATTTTTACCCCTATGGCTAATTTCTGTTTGTGTTTCACTTCTAACCACTATTTCCAGTTATTTCCAGGACTGAGAGAAAAATTCTTTCTTAAAATACTTGTGCAGTTGAGTTCTAACTTACGTATGAGTTTCTTTTCAAGCATATGAGGCAAACAAAATTGCTTGAGGTCAAGATTTCCCTTGAAATTCTCTTAATCTGTGCAATATCCAATACTCCGTGGGGCAGTATGCATGTGAAACAGAGACTAGTGGGAGAACAGCCTCCAGTCACCTGGTCACTCCAGGACAGAAGTTCATTTACAAGGAGAAACAACACTACTCTTTAACTTGCTTTTTTTTTTTCTTGCATTCTTTGCTTTTTTCTTCCCTCCCCCACTCCTTGCCTCCCTCTCTTCCTTTTTAAAATTTCTGACCTTGCTTATATTATTAAGGTTGCCACATTAGGTGGTGTTTATAGTGACTCCACTAACCCTCTGTTGTACCTTCACAGTTGTGTAGACTAGAGCATGGCCTCATGAAATGTTGCTATTATCTGAATTAGAGTTTTCTACTCTTGAGATAAATGGTGGGCATGCATTAGTTCAATAATAACTGGCTAATATGGTAATAGTATCATACACGGTAAGATTATGTGTACTTTATTGGTTGACTGTGGTGTAAAAGACTCTTTGGCAAACGTAGTATGTGTGCGTAGATTCCATCTTTAGCATGCAGGAAATACACATTCTGGTTGAGGAGATCAGTTAGGGTGTCATTTCAATGGAGAGTGGGATATTCTACAGCGTGGGAAAGAAATGAATGTTATGAGAACCCATAGTAATAATACCAAGCCCAACCTCTTTGTATCAGACAAGGTTCCTGGAAGAAGTGATGTGTAAGCTCAGCCTGAAGCCAAAAGAACACATGGGAGTCTTCCCACCCCTACTCCAGCAGGAATTGGTGGCATAAATATTTTTTTGGTAGAGGAATTATAGGTATAGAATCTCCAAGTGCAGACAATCATAGTACGTGCCAGAAGTACCACATTCAGCTAAATTAGCCAGGACTTGCCTGCCTTTGAAGCATTTACTTTGGGGAGAGGTTTGTGGGGAGCTAAAAGTACCCAAATGGAAGCCTTGAGTACTGACACCTATGACTGGTGAAGAAAAGATGAGCAGATCATACAGAAATTTTCAAAAGCTTGATTGACAGAATTTGTGTTTTACCATGTAGACTTTGGGAAGCTACTGGAGGGACTTCAAACAAGTAAGTGATGTAATTAAATTTGTATTTGTTGTTGTACCCTGGGTCTAGAAAGTGTGCCCTTTCTCATACAGCATTGTGAGATTTCATCCTAAACTTGGCTTTATGTAGAGGAGAAAATAAGAACAGGAATCCTTTCTTGATTTAGAGATCCTTTAAAAACACAAGTAAGTTACCTTCGAGATTACGGAGAGTGATACTTAAACTCCACCAGCCTATGCTTGTGCTTATAGAACACTAGTCCTGTGAAATGCTCTGTAAAGAAAGAGTTGAGTAAACATAGCATAGTTTATCCTTTTTGGAAACTCTCAATTAATATCAGGATATTCAACACCTTTGAGAAGTCTTGCAGTGAAGAATTCTGTTTAATTGGGTTGAATCCAGTGCTTATTGACATTATTTCACTCATATCTCATTATTGCTGGATATATATTAACATTTTTAGGCCACATTGTGGCAGAAAATATTGCTTTTGATGAAGGCCATTGTAAGAGTGAAGGAGGGTATGAAATTCCGTTTGGATTTTTTTTCCTCTGTGATAGTATTCCCTCTTTATTGCTACTTTTCTGTTATAATAGATATTTGGGAACCCATC
Source organism: Rhinopithecus roxellana (assembly GCF_007565055.1). Classification (NCBI taxonomy): domain Eukaryota; kingdom Metazoa; phylum Chordata; class Mammalia; order Primates; family Cercopithecidae; genus Rhinopithecus; species Rhinopithecus roxellana. The sequence goes on along the minus strand of NC_044549.1, from coordinate 72,746,425 downwards.
ATTACCTTAAGCTTATGTAGCTATAATGAAGAGTAGAAATGTCAGAGGAACACATCCCAGATACATTAAGTCACATTGAAATAAGCAATCAGATTAATCACCATTATAAATTTTTTAAAATAGCAGAGCTATGGTTTATGCATCAGCAGAGGAATGGTGGCTTCTTGGCAAAAATTGAATTTTCCGATGGTTATCTTATAATGACTTTCTAATGCCTTACAACATAACATTCAACTTTTCATAAAGCTCTTGGGCCTGAAATGACTCATTAACGTATGGTAAAGAGTATAACATTTATTACCATGTAAGAGCCACCCAAGAGGAAGATAAATCACTCAGGAACTCAGGTATGCATATTTACGTTAAAATAGTGAATTTTCATTGTCCATGAATATTCATTGTATTGTGTATTAATACTCAGTAAGTAATACAGGCCTCAAGTCAATATTCCATGAAATCTATATTTCATAAACTAATGGCATGTTGGCATATGTATTTAAATATTTATTAAACCAATTCTAAACATCTGTTGTACTTGCTCCTAAATCGTGGGCTATTGATATTTTTAAAGCAGAATTTCTTTCCAACATCCTTCCAGTCATGTATCTTGAAGGCTGGTTGTTTACTATAGAGATATATGCTAGGAGGTTTCTCTGTTTTGCTATCGCTGTGAGGTCAGAATTTTATTGCTTCTTGCTAAAGGCCACAGAAAGACTTTTATTGTTAAAAATCTCTATTCAGTGTAATCTCTGTAATAAAGTGGAAATGGGATGTGAGTAGTATCTCTAACAGTGATCTGTTATCAAGCTTAGGTTAATAAAGTGGTAAATTGATCCTTCTGTTTGAAGTCCCTTCCACTGTCTGAGGTAGATATTACATCTCACATCTAGGCTTTTATAATGGGGTTTGCACTAATTATCAGCATCAAGATTTGGGATGGATTGATAAAATCATGCCCTTTTTTCTCTCCTTGAATTTGCAGAATCTCTTAAATTGGTGTCATAATAGTTTGCCCTCCACTGAATTGGCTAATATGTTTGCCAAAATAGATGTGATAGTGTTAAAATGTTGGAAAGCTATTTTGCTGAGGGTTGGTAATATAGAGTTAGCTCCCATGACTACTATGGTTCATAAGTCACAAAAGGCTTCTGAAAGGCAGTCTGGCAGTTAATCCTATGACATCTTAATAAACACTGTTGATGCATAGAAGATGGCTAGTCAACTGTAGCTCTTGTTTCTCCTGGGACTAACTCTTTTTGCATCTGGCCTCTTAATGTAATGGAAATCCGGTAGTCATGCCACAAAAGCTTCCATTTTTGAGAATATTGAATGATATGGTCCCATTTTTAAAAAGGTAAAAATATCAATCCTATTAATAGCTCACTTTTTTTCTTTTTTTGATTTTTTCTTTTTTTGAATACTCATTAAGTGTCAGGCACGGGGCAAAGCATTTTACATACATTATCTCCTTGTAACCTCACAACATCTCAAGAAACTAGGCCCTATTACTGTTTCCATTTGCAGATGAGGGAACTGATTGAGGTTCAGGAAAACTAATTAATTTGCCATGGGTCACCTGTTAAGTGATACAGCTGTGTTCATATATAAGTTTTTCTGGCTCCAAAACCCAAGTTCTTAACCATATTATTGAAGGATCTTCCACATAATTGCCTTAGGAACTATCTTTTCCCTTCTGGCTGGTTTGAGCTACCATGAATTCTTTTTTTGGTTATCTGTTGCTGTGTCACAAATCACTCTAAAACTTAGTGGCTTAAAAAAAATAAGCATTTATTTTGCACATGAATCTGTAATTTGAGTAGGGCTCAGTGGGGTGGCTTGTAGTCTGTTCCAGGAAGAGGAGGTGGGATGGTTCAGTTGGAGCTAGCCAGTCCACTTCTAAGATGGCCAACTCATTTTGCTGCAAAGCTGTGCTGATTGTTGGCTGGGATCCTTTTTTGTTTTCCTTGTGGGTCTCTCCAGCTTTCTCCGAGTGAGGCAGTTATGGTCTAAGAGCTGCTGTGCCAACGGAGCAGAGCTGCAAGTATTCTTCTTATCTAGCCGTGGAAGTAACACAGCACCATTCCTGCCTTACTCCTTCGATCAAGCAAGCCACTAAGGCCAATACGAATACACAGGGAGTGGAATTGGACTCCATATCTTTATGGGAAGAATAACCTGCCACAATCTGTAACTTCAGTTACTATAATAACCAGACTGTTGTTCCTCTTTCCGCTCTAGTCCATCATAGAGTTTATTCTATTCAGTAGATGGAGTGATCTCTTTAAAATCTAAGTCAGGGCCAGACAAGGTGGCTCATGCCTGTAATTCCAGGCCGAGGTGGGTGGATCATGAGGTCAGGAGATCGAGGCCATCCTGGCCAACATGGTGAAACCCCGTCTCTACTAAAAATACAAAAATTAGCCAGGCATGGTAGCACGTGCCTGTAATCCCAGCTACTCAGGAGGCTAATCCAGGAGAATCACTGGAACCCAGGAGGCGGAGGTTGCAGTGAGCTGAGATTGCACCACTGCACTCTAGCCTGGGCAACAGAGTGAAACTCCATCTCAAAAAAAAAAAAAAAAAATACACACACACACACACACACACACACACACACACACACACACATATGTATCAGATCATGACACTCCTGTGATGAAAATTCTCCAATGGCTTCCCATCTTCCTCATAAGATACAAAGTCCTTATGGTGGCCTCTATCTCTTTGTGTTGTCAAGTCCCCATTATCTCTCTAATCTATTAGGTTGGTGCAAAAAAGAAGGTAATGGCAAAAACCGCAATGATGTTTGCACAAACCTAGTAACATCTTTCTCTTACCCCACCCACTTTGCTTCTTACTGTAATTCAAACACATAGCTTGCGTCTGCCTCAGGACATTTGCGTTTGGTGTTACCTGTTGTGCCTAGAATACCTCTAGGCTTGCCACGTGGCTCCTGCTCTCATTTCCTTTAGTCCTCTGTGCATATTTTACCTTCTCAGTGAGGAATTCCCTCATCATGTAAAATTGTAATTCTACTTCTACCGTTGAAAATTTCCTACCACTCTTATTCTGCTTTTTCTCCCTCACGTTAAGTGACATATTGCCTATTTACTAGTTTATTTAATGGGTATCTCTACTGACTAGAATATCAACTCCATGAAGACATAAACTCGGTTTGTTTATTTATCTATTTGTTTATTTTTAGCTGCATCCACCATCTTAAACATTACTTGGCACATCGTATGTGTTTAGTAGATACTTGCTGAAACCATAGCGGATTTCAACACAGGTTTTAACTTTCCATGGTGTTGATGTTTGTGAAGTATTTTAATTTGTGACTCTAACAATGTCTCATAATACCATCAAACCAAATTTGGCTTAATAGCTCTTTGGGATTCCAAGTCACATCGAGGAGTTTAGGATACAGGATCCCACTGAGATCACTACTAATTCCCATCTCCTACCTTTTCTTTTGGGAAGAACAATAAAATGTCCAAAGGATTATTTTCTTATGAAGTTAAGCCCCAGTATACCTTTATTTCCACAAATAATCATGCAATTACCGCGTGCCTAGCCTGCGCTAGTCACTGAAGATATTGTGGGACAGACACAACTCTATGGTGTTATGGTGTTAGTATTATGGTGTTAATATTATGGTGAATAAGAAAGATAAATAAATAAATATACAGATACAGAAAGTCATTTTACAGATTGTAAAATGTGCCATGGTAGACTTATACAGTGGTCTCTGAAGGAGAACTAGAGGGGATCTACTTTAGTTAGGGTCAGAGAAGCCTTTGAGGATAAGATAGTCTTTAGGCCAAAACCCAGACAGTGTCTTCTGGTTAGTTTTAAACTACTAACTAGAGGGATACATTCATTCAGCTAATGTTTATTCAGCACCTAATATGGACCAGATACTATTCCACGTGCTTAGGATTCAACAGTATCGAGACAGATAAAACTCTCTGTTCTAATGCAGTTTACATGCTACTGTGGAAAGATTATTTTCTAAATGTTGTTTATAAATCTAAAATTATTACATATTAAGTATATCATTTGCAGTCCAGTCAAGAAAGCAAACATCATACTAGGTTTTTCAACAGAGGGACTCTATTATAGGCATTGGTATTAGAGATCTGAAAAAGCAGAAAGAGAGCTCTGAGGTCATACAAAGGAAATAACTTCAGAAAGCAGCCTGTATGGTTGGATGGTGGGAGGATCAAAATAAAGAGTTTAGAGTTGTTTGAGTCTTGAGGCTCAGAGGAGGGATCCCTGTGGCAGAGAGCTCAGATGTCCGAGGAGGTGGCACTGGTACCTCTTGGGATGCGATGAGACTGACTCTGAGGAGCTGGAGACTGGAACCAACTTATGCTGCCAGGGCGAAGGGCCTCTGCTGGGGACATACTGACAGGAATAGCAACCATACGGGAAGTAGCTAGTCCACTCTGAGCTCCCACCTTCTTTAGTTTCCCCCTATTGCAGAATAATCCTAGGAAATAGAGTCTGTAGACTCCTCACTTGAGCGTTGCAGAAGAGCGTTTGGAAGGGTAGGTTTGGAGCCAAGCCACTAGTTTAATAATCAGTACAAATGGTGATATGTGCTGTGGAGAAAGATAAAGCAGTATAGGTAGTTCAAGGGTGGCAAGAAGAGCTTACAATTTACAGTAAGCCACTAGGAAGCTCTTTAACAAGAAGGCAACTTTGGAGCAAATTCTTGAAGGAAGTTTAGGAGCAACCATTGGGGCTGCATTGAGAAAGAGTGGCCAACTGAGACAAGAGTGTTGTAGGGATGAGTAATAGCAAGTGCAAAGGCCCTGAGGCAGGATTCTTTCTCGAGTATTCTAAGAACAGAGGCCAACATGTTTGATGCAGAATGAGAAATGAAGCCATGTAGTGTAAAACTTTAGAGCTTAGCTTCCAGAGTAGGAAATCCTGGGTTTTAATCCCAGTTCAGCTCCCTTAAATAGATGGGATGTACTATATTTCTTTCCAAATCCTCATTTGAAAAGTGGGCTTATTTTAGTATTTTGCTCATGATTGTGATAAGGTTTTAGGGGAAAAGAGAATACAAAGTACTTGCAGTACCTGACATGTAGTAAGTGCTTTATAACTCTTCTGTGGTGACAGTGATATTAACAGACCTCTGTTATTAGGTGAGTACATGCTACTATTTATTATTATTATGCTTTTAAAAAGAGACTGGGTCAGCCAGGCCAGGAGGCCAAGGCGGGTGGATCACAAGATCAAGAGATCGAGACCATCCTGGCCAACATGGTGAAACCCCGTCTCTGCTAAAAATACAAAAATTAGCTGGGTGTGGTGGTGCCTGTAGTCCTAGCTACTTGGGAGGCTGAGGCAGGGGAATTGCTTAAACCTAGGAGCTGGAGGTTGCAGTGAACCAAGATTGTGCCACTACACTCCAGCCTGCCAACAGAGTGAAACTCCATCTCAAAAAAAAAAAAAAAAAAAAAAAAGAGAGAGAGAGAGAGAGAGAGAGAGAGAGAGAGAGAGAGAGAGAAAGGGTCTTGGTATGTTGTCCAGTCCGAACTTGAACTTCTGTGCTCAGGCGATCCTCTCACTCTCAGCCTCTTGAGTAGCTGGGACTATCGGTGCGTGCCACTGCACCCAGCTTATTAGTACACTTTGTAAAGGACCTAGAGCTTGAAAACTAGGGCAAGAAACTGTTTTTGATAGTTTCTGCTGTTTCAATCCCCTGTACCCCTGTAAAGATTTTTGAATTGTGCATCAGTCAGTACTACCTTCTCCAATAAACTTTATGATGTGTTCTCACCCTCATTTTCAGTATTTGTGTAACTCAAAGCATGTAAGTGACTGGTTTGCTATTATGGTTGTAAAAAATAGCAATACTTTTTCTCTGTAACATATTGGACCATATGATTCGGTGTTGATTACAATGAAGCCTGAAGTGGCAAGTGACAATTCTGATGGCTGAGAGTTTGGCTGAAGATTCCCGGAATTCATCCCCGGGCATGAGTTGGTGCCATGGACTTCGGATACTTAACTGTTGATAGGGTTTATTTCTGGATGGTGGGGGTACTTATTGTCTTTGGTTCTTTCATAGATTCTACATTGTTTACAGCATTAACTTTTTATATCTGAAAAGAGAAATAAGAGACAACTACCAAAAATTTGATCAGGCCCTATTTTGTGAATTTTATATTTTCTGTGGCTTGCTTTTAGTATAAGTATCATTCATTGACATTGGTTGGTGTTCATTTAAGCATTTAGAAGGCCACTTCTTTTTTCTTAGATGTCTCATTTTCTGTTTTGCTTATGTAAAACAGAACAAAAATTATTATGCAACATTTTATGAAGTGGTTAATTTGAAAAATTATTCTCTTCAAATGTAACGTATGTTACATGTTGAGATTAGGAGCTCTCTACATTTCCCAACTGGTTCATTTAAATACCTTTGGGGTTTTTAAAATTATTATTATTGTTTTGTTTTGAAACAACAAACCCATTGGAGACCAAGGCAATAGCTTCAGAATTTATTAAACACTTTGACTCTTTGCTTCCCTCTGGGCAAAAATGTGGGTTTCCCGGAAGATGAGAGCCTAACTGCTAGGTAAATAGGTTAAGAGGCAAGTGTCTGGTGAAAACTTCTTTTAAGAGTTCCAGGATCATCTATCATATCACCAGGTCTTCTCTGGCTGACAGGAAACTAATGGCAGTCTCACCCTGCTGCCAAATGGAGGAAATAAAGATTGCCTCTGCCCTCTTTTTGCCCTTGATCAGCAGTTGCTGTGACAGGGATGACAAATCAGATGGAACCCAAGAGTGAGAACCAGTAAGCATTGTGTGATAATGACATTCACTTAATACACATGAAACAAAACACAACAAAAACAAAGCTCCCCAGATTTTCTTTTGTTATTTGTATGTCACCACAAAGGTATCCATTTCCTTTTGATGAAAATTATCTCTAATAAATATCCATTGATTGGATTTTATCTGGACTCACATTGGGTCCAGTTTGAATAGATGACAAAGGCATAATTTGCATTCTTGGATTAATGAGAATCCTATAGGCTTAAAGTAATGTGACTGTCTTAGAAGGCAAAGCACTCACCTGACATCTCTGAAATAAGGCCCAATTTCTATTAGATGCTATTTAAACATTATTGTCTTTATGTAACTTACAATAATTCAAAGTAACTTACAATAGTAAAAACTGCTTGATTTTATTTTTTTAAAATTGGCCATTACTTTTCTGATAATACCTTTGATACCTCATATAGTATACTAATGAGATAGTTATTTTTAAAGTCAGTGTGGGTAAAGACCAGAACTTGGGTTTATCACATCAGCACAGGCTTCTGTTCCTCACTGTCTGCATTTTCCAAGCAAATGTTTAGAAGCATTAGTAATTGGGTTTTTTATGTTGCTGTTGTTAAAAAAAAAAAAAAAAAAAATCACCTTTTTTGTTAAAAAAAAAAAAAAAAAAAAGCTACCTAATTTGGCTTAACAATGAGACTGAAAAAAATAATTTCTATGACTCATCTATCTAGAAACTATAGTCCATAACATAAAATGAGCTATAGTTGTCGCCAGAGAAGTACCACATAATGTGAGAATGTAATTGCTCATTGAGACGTGAACTAATTGAAATGAGGGCAATAACAGTTAATCAGCTGGGTCTAGATGATTTTGTAGTTGCTCCAAGTCCATATATTTTTGGATTGTGATTTATAGTTACAGAGATCATTGGCAAACGTTAGACATGGTAATGGACGGGGGAGGGGAGTCAAAGCTATAGTTTCGTTTTCTGGGAATCTGCTGATGTCATTATTTATGGGGAAAAACATAAGCATGTTATGAACAACACCAGAGTCCCAAGAGTGAATTCAGCTGCCTGAGAACCCATATTATGACCAGGCTAAGCATTTCACATGTGTTGTCTCATGTAATCCTCATACACTTTTATGTGATATTTAAATTCTCATGTTTCTAAGCCTTTGCTCATGAGACACTTTTTGAATGTTTGAGTTTTTGATGCCAAATCTAAACCCCCTTCAAGGTAAATACCACTATAAATATGAGGGAAAAAAGCACATGTTAAAAAATGTTAAGATATGTTCAGTTTTACGCTACTTACTCTGTAGGCCTTCTTCAACACGATACTGCTGTGTGGCTAGAAATTTTACTGTTCCCAGTAAGTTTTCTTCAATACTATGAAGACCATGCGCAGGTAGTACTATAGTGTACCTTTCTTTGGTGTCGGCTTATTAGTATTGTACCCAATTCTTCTTTATTTTTTCAACAAGTTATATGTTGTACTCTATGATATTTCCTATTGTTTACTTTGATGTAGCCATATGTATACTTGATGGGAGCCAAAATAAAATTTACATGTTCGAGGCTGTACACTTGAGAAGGCTTCACAACTCTCATGCCTATGTCAACTGAGAACAAATGTATTTATTAAATGAACATGAACTCCTTTTTTCTTGTATCTGTTTTGAATTGCTGTTGTAATTGCTTTGTTTTAGTACCAGATACAAATTTATTTCTTTATATCCAGTTATATAATATTTACTCAATAAATATCACATTCATTTAATTATAGAAGGCTTTGATTATGTGAAGAATAACATGGTTAACATGGAATTAGGGCAATTGAGATCCTCAAATTTAGACATTGTATTTCAATAAGTAGGCATTTTCTTATGGATCCTTGCTAGTGGCTAATGACTAGAATGATGGTATTTATAGAATGTGTTGACTTTGTGATTTCTTATTGAAAGATAATCCAAAAAGTTGTGGTTAGGAGCTATGTAGATTCTTGTGTGACTTTGAAAAATGGTGATTAGGGATGGAAAATTTTGTCAAGGTTGGAAAAATATACCCCTCTTGGAAGAATTAAAGTAGGCATTACGTATAGAAAACCTGTGTTCCTTGTTAGAGATATAGTAAGTGATCCATAGTCTTTTCTTTCTTCCATAACCATTTCCCTTTAGAAGCACAGAGTATGTTGTGGTGGGGGGGCAGATACTGTTGTTGTCATGGCTAATGCTTACCGAATGCATATTATGACCACGTTAAGCATTTTACATGTGTTGTCTCATGTAATCCTCACATAGTCTTATCAGGCATGCAGTATTATTATTCCCATTTTAGAGATGAGGAAACCAAGGCCCAAAATGTTTACTTTGTCTATGGTTGCACAGTTTGCAAATACCAGAGCTGAGATTTGAACTCACCAAATCTGGTTGTAGAGTTTGTAACAATTTCTCTAGATTGCCATTCTGAAAGAGTTTTAGATCCCTGCAGTTTTTAGGAAAATGACATAACGTGGTCAGTGATTGCTGATCTCACTCTTTCTCTGAGTTCCCATATTGGGAGGACTAATGAAAGCAGCTGTTAAATTGAAGAGTAAATTATACTCTGTATTATTATTTATGGAACTGTAACAACACCTCAACTAAATTATAATATTCATGAGAATAGCGATCATGTTTTACTCGTCTTTACATCTCTGCAGTGTAATAGTTTTTTTTAACAACTTTATTGATACACAATTTATACACAATAAAATTCATTCCTTTAAAGTATACAATTCTTTAGTTATTATTATATGCACAGAACTGTGCACCATTGAAACTATCTAATTTTAAATAATGTTCATTATTCCCCAAGGAAACCGTGTAGCTATTAGCAGTCATTCCCGATTATTATTATTATTATTATTATTATTATTATTATTATTATTATTTTAGACAGAGTCTCACTTTGTCACTCAGGCTGGAGTGCAGTGGCATGATCATGGCTCACTGCTGTCTCGACCTCTGCTGGTCTTAAGTGATCCTCCCACCTCAACCTCCCGAGTTTCTAGGACTACAGGCACGTGCCACTGTATCTGGCTAATTTAAAAAATTATTTTAGAGACGAGCTTTCACTATTTGCATAGGCTGGTCTTGAACTCGTGAGCTATCATGCCTGGCCCCAGTTATTATTATTATTTTTTAACTAAGCAAGAAAGTTGCCAAATATTAGAAGCATTCAGTATTTAGCATTGAGCATGCAAAATCACCTAATTTGTAGAAACTTGATATTCTTAATTAATCACAGCTTTTCACCAAAATAATTATTTTCTTTTAATATGCTTTTGAAAATTATCTGGTTGAAATCATTGGAGGTAGTTCATTCCATTTTACACAAACAATTGCTATAATTAATCAGAGAAAGCAAAAGTATTACTACCTGCCATAATAGAGAGAGTCTATCTGCTCTAATCCCCTTTTCTCATAGACAACTTTTAGTGCTAGGGTATAGCATTACTGGTTTCCTGAATCCCTCTTGGAACAAAAATGCCTCAAGGATAATCCTCAAAAGTTGATTTTTGATAAGTATGTATCTAATGTTGAAGATTCTAATCCTTTATTTCCTGGATGCCTCTTAATACTGTTTGAAATGAATCAATTACAGCTTGAGAATTCTCACGTTCCTGACTTTAATGAATGTGAGGTTTCCATGAGTTTGTATGTGCCAAAGTTCCTTCCCTGAAAAATGAGGAAAAATGGTTAATGTTCAGGTTCAAGTTGACTTACCTGTGAAAGTTTTCTGGTCCACCTCAGTATTCTGTTTAAGAGGCAGTAAGACATAGTTCCTGACAGTTTAGATTTGGGATTAAAGAGGTTGTGGGGAAGGGTTTTGTCAGCTTTCTTCTCCCAGACCCTCAGCTCCATCAGCTCCCTGCTGTGTTTCCTGGATGAAGGCAGTGTTGATTTATTCAACCCTGGGTGAAGAGCTGTGGAAATTCAGCTGCACCTCGCTCCTCCACTAGTTTATCCTCCCAACCCTCCCCAATGTCTTCTCTGTGTACAGAAGTTCCCACCACTCTATAGTAACAAAAACCTGGTTTCAAGTCCTGGTCCTGCCACTTACCAGCTGTGTAATTCTTGGCAAGTCACATAATGTTCTCATCTGTGTCATAGGATAATAATATTACCTACTTTATAGTGTTGTTGCAAGGATTAAATGAGATAATGCATATAAAGAATAGATGTTGACCTAAATACAGATTTTTTAAATGAACATAATTTTCTAATGCCTTAAATTTGCTGAGGGGTTTTGTATCCTTGCACATGAATTTATTTGGTCTCACAATCATTCTGTGATATAGTCAGAGCAGTGGTTACCCTTTTTGTTTCGCAGATAAGGACATTGAGTGCATAAAAGGGAATTTTCCAAGGTAGTCACATAATTAATTTAGTGGCAGAGCTGGATCAAGACTGGTTCTTCTTACATCAGCTCCTTGAGCTGCTATTTTTGTTTATTACTGGGAACCGTTTGCTTGCCCTAAACAAATATATATTCCCTTTTTGTTTTATATAATTCATTCAATAATGTGGATGGTCCACATTTTGCTTTGACATAATGTAGATCTCCTTGAAAGGTAACATGTTTACACTTAAGTGAGAGCACCTGGCTTCCAGGAAAAGGATGCATGGTCAGTTTGCATAGTTCCTGTGGAGCTACTTGGATTTGGCACTCAATCCTTCATCCTGTGTCATAGCTATAGAGAAAAGAGCTAGAAGTAGGATCATGAAAACAAGATCGGATACTTCCCATCTCTCATGTCTAGGCCACTTTTGCAAATCATCAGCACAATGGAATAAATGCCAAGTCCTTATTTATTTCAAATATTTTAGGTGTGGTTTTTAAAATGAGATTCAAGTTCCTTCACCACAGTGTTCCTCCATGCAAGATGGGACCTGAAAGGGTTTGCTGATCCCAAACATGCAAGTTATAGCTGGAATAAAATAATTGTCTTTACACACCTGCTGTTGAGTGGCTTGACATTATTCCATTTATGAGACACAATTACTGACACTTCTGTGTTGAGATCTGGGATAGAAAAAATGAGATTCCTGTTTCTGACCTTTGTTATCATAGTTGAGAGTTTTGGACAGAGAATGCCCCATTATTCAAAATGGTGCTTCTAGAAAGGATCCATTCATGTTGCCCTGAGTGGCCTTGCTTCCTTGTGAAGTGATTTGTAGATCACCACATATAAAGTGTTAAATAACTCAACAACTTTCCCTGATCCCCAAGGAGGAGGCTGGCTTTCTTTATTTCTGTTTATTTTATAATGTGTTATAGGGACGACAGTCAGTCACATCTCTTTTAGCTGCTTTCTCGTTTACAATGAGGCATCAATTCTAATTGGACACAGACCCAAACTGATTCCAAGTTCTTTGAAGACAAGGATCTTACCTTTTCAGCTTTGTTCTACTGGAGGGACGACACAACTAGGGGTGGGTGGAGGGGTGTGTGTGTGTGTGTGTGTTGCTTAGTGACACTAGCAGTTTGAGTCACATTTATTCACGTGACCCTTCTGAGTCTGCATAGCTATCTCATCTGGGATTACATGTATCATGGATTTTTACCCCCTCTCTCCACTGTTCGTTTTCTAACCACTCCAACCCTCCAAAGTAGTATGAGCCATAGATTTTCTTTCAGCCCTTTCCATGGCACCGTGACCACCTTGCCCACACACCTTTTCTTTTCACGTTGGAATTGTTTCTGCTTTGACACACCCTTCTGTCTCTCTCTCTCACCTTTGGGTCCCTAATTCCTACTGTGATGGTATTTGGAGGTAGGGCCTTTAGGAGGTAATTAACCGAAGGTCAGATTCTCATGATGGAATTGCTGTCCCATGTAAAAAAGAGGATGGGCTCTCATTTCCTGCCATATAAAGATACAGCAAAAAGGCAGCTGCCTGAAAATCAAGAAGAGGGCCCTCTCACCGACAGTTCTTGTTATGTTCCCCAGGCTGGATTTGAACTACTGGGTTCAAGCAATCCTCCCATTTCAGCTTCCCTTTGTAGCTGGGACTCCAGGTGTGTGTCAAAATGCCTGTCTCTACAAATGCTTGTTGTTTAAGCCACCCAGTTTATGGTATTCTGTTATAACAGTACAAACTAACGAAGACAAATCCTTATACTTATGTTGAGGAGAAAGTCCCAAATTGACATTAATAGGTGTCTAAGATATTTCTAATGTTTGTCACTCCCGTTTTGTGATAATAGGATAATTCAGACCTCAGGCTCAAAGTCTTAGGCTACAGATAAAACAAAATGGCTTTATTTTTGTTGCATTTATTTTTAGTTACTATTTATGGCAGGATGAAACTGATTCTCCATTTGAGGTAAAGCTAAATGTTTCCTTTTTAAAAAAATTATACACAGTAAAATTTCACCATTTGTGGTGTGTGCTATGGGTTTTGACAAAAGCACAGTCGTCCAACCACCACAACAGGCAGGAAACAAAACAGTGTCCTCCTCCTTTCCCTAATGACCTGTGCTGCTCCCACCCTACATACCTGGTAACCACTGCTTGATTCTCCATCTCTGTAGAATATGTGGAATACAAATGGAGTAGTCATACAGTGAGTAATCTTTGAGTCTGGATTCTCTTTCCCTGAGCATAATGTAGGTGAGACTCGTCCATGCTGTGTGTATCTGTAGTTTTGCTGAACAGTAGTTCTTTGTAGGGATGTGCCACAGTGAATTCATTCACCAAATGAACCACATTTGGTTGTTTTCCAGTTTTGGTTGATTATGCATAAAGCTCTTCTAAACATTTATGTACAGGGTTTTGTATGAATATGTTTTCATTTTTTGTGAATATGTGTTTTCATATTCATTGTGTGTGAATATGTAAACATTTAGGAGTGGTATTGTTAGGTCATATGAGAAATTTATGTTTGACTTTTTAACCAACTGCCAAACTTTCCCCAAATGGTTGTACCATTTTGTATTCTTCCCAACAAGGCATAAGAGTTCTAGTTGCTCCATATTTTTGCCAGCATTTGGTATTACAGAAACATTTTTAAACCATTCTAATAGGTATATGGTGGCTAAGTATTTCCTTTTTACCTAAATATGTTTAATTTTTTTTTTTTTTTTTTTTTGAGACAGAGTCTCGATCTGTTGCCCAGGCTGGAGTGCAGTGATGCGATCTCGGCTGACTGCAACCTCCGTTTCCTGGGTTCAAGCAGTTGTCTGCCTCCGCCTCCTGAGTAGCTGGGAATACAGGTGCCTGCCACCATGCCTGGCTAATTTTTGTATTTTTAGTAGAGACAGGGTTTCGCCATCTTGGCCAGACTGGTCTTGAACTCCTGACCTCGTGATCCACCCACTTCGGCCTCCCAAAGTGCTGGGATTACAGGCGTGAGCCACTGCACCCGGTCTGTTTAATTTTTTTTTTTATTAAATAAAATGTCTGTTTCACCACAAAAGGCAGTTTGATTTGAGGGGTAGATATTGAGTAAATCGTAGTGCTGATCGTCATATATGGCAAAAATTGTGCCAGAGGTAGGGTAACTGAATGAATTTGGAGGACTAACACATTCTACTAGGCTGTAGCTCTATCAACTAAAGAATGAACTGCATGAGGCTGTCCTGGATATCTAACTGATACTCTGGATATTTACCAGATGCAAATGATTGTGTTAGAATAGGAAAATGATGATCTGTTCTTAATACGGAAGCAGTTGCAGTGACTGTCATTTTTTGAAGTCTTGTTAGGTTTTGACAAGCCAGACCCAGATTAATTTAACAGCAGATGATATCGTGGAATATTGACAGTTTAATCTTTGTGGGCTGATTAGTTTTCTTTAATAATCTGGCCATAAGACCATTTGGACAGTTGCTGAGTGAGATCTCAACATCTTGAAACCGGATGGCTTTGGGAACGTGAAGCAGTAGGAATTGGCTTATCAGAATTTCACCAGTAAGCTTTTTCTTTTTCTACCTCAACTGGATTTTTCAAGAGAATTTCTAGAATAAAAAGATAGAGTGAACAAGTTCCCAGTCCAGTTTCCTTTTTGTAGTCATGGTTTGTGGATTTCAGTGATAAGGAAGGTCACTTTCTCGTTTCCTCAGCGGGAGTCTCTGAAGCCAGATACACTGCAAGTTTATGAACCATAAAATGTGCATAAGAAGCAGGTAGCCACTCAAGCTTTACTGGGTGAACTTTGGGGGCACTGCTAATTCATTCTGAGACACTCACTAGGACATAGCTCAAATTAATTACTTAAGTTATGATCCAGTGGTGGGAAGGGTTGATATTATTCACTATTCTAGTACAAATCTTGGAGGTACTTAAATACTTAAAAAAGACCCTGTTTAAGTGATGAGCAGTTTGAGGTTTAAAAATAAAATCAGGTGGAAAAATAGTACCACTTTCTGAAATCTACTTGTAGTATATTCCTATTCATCGGTAAGGCAAGTAAAGTATTATTGACCTTGAGGCTGACTTTCTAAGAGAGGCGAAACCTTGGAACATTGTTTGTGTGATTCAGTTGGAGTCTATAAGTCTTTTGCATGTTTTTTGTGAGGACTACGTTACTATTGAAAATACTTGAGTAAAATACCCAAGAATCAGGTCTTAAAATATTTCTTAGATAATGATTTCATTCAGTTTATAAAATGCCAAGACAACTACCTGCCTACTGATACCATTCGGAGCATGAGAAGTGTGTAAAGAAGGAAACAATCATTTCATCTCTTCCCATTTCTGAAGTCACCTTCCTGAGGTGGCTAACCACTGTTAAGGGTATAGTATTATTACACCCATTTAACTATGTGAACTCACAAAACTCATAAATTTGTAAAACATGCCATATTCTGTTTTTCAGTGAAATGCAGTGATAGTTTACATCTTATTCTGTAACTTGTGTGTATCACTTCAATGCACATTAAAGGTATTCCTTCAGGTAACTGCATGTAGATTTAACCATTCTTTTTTTTTTTTTTTTTTTTTTTTTTTGAGATGGAGTCTCGCCTCTGTTGCCCAGGCTGGAGTGCAGTAGTGCGATCTCAGCTCACTGCAACCTCCACCTCCCGGGTTCAAGTGATTATCCTGCCTCAGCCTCCCGAGTAGCTGGAACTACAGGCGCCTGCCACCATGCCCGGATAATTTTTTGTATTTTTACTAGAGATGGGGTTTCACTGTGTTAGCCAGGATGATCTCGATCTCCTGACCTCGAGATCCAGCCGCTTTGGCCTCCCAAAGTGTTGGGATTACAGGCGTGAGCCACTGCACCTGGCCAATTTAACCATTCTTTACCATTTACCATCATATAGCTAAAACATTTTCCCAAGGGTGGATCAACCATATTTCATTCAATCATTTCCATATTCTTGGACACTCATTTTTTCTGTGTCTTGGAGGGCTACTTTTGTTTTGGTCTTGTTTGTTTTGTTTGGTGCAAATCATGCTGTCACAAATATCTAAGAACATTTTTTTTTTTTTTCCTAGAGACCACAGCCGATAGGAATCAATAGAATTTTTAGGACAAATTATAGAGTTGACTAGATAGTTTTTCAAAGCATATGAGAGTTTTTTTGTTTGTTTTTTGTTTATTTTTTAAGAGAGGTTTTCATTTATCTGTTTCAGATGTCATGCTGTTTCAGGTAAGTATGTTTCTTGTTCTTGAGTGCTAGAAGTTGTTTGGGACATGGTACTGGATGTAGTGTAATGAAGGCAACTCAGACATTCTCATGGTTGAGAGCTGTACTGACCAGTCCAGTAGCCAGTAGCCACATGTGGCTATTTAAACTTAAAGTTATTAAGATTAAATAAAAATTCATATTCAGTTTCTCAGTCACACTGGCCAGCCACTTTTTAATAGCTACATGTGGCTAGGGGCTACCATGTTAGACAGCACAGATATGGAACATTTCCATGAAGACAGGTTCCATCAGACAATGATGGTTAAGGATGAGGGATGCTGCCATCAGATTACCTGCATCCAGACAGACCACGGCTCTGCCCAACTTGTTATGTAACCTTGGGCAGGTTACTTCTCTGAGTCTGAGCTTCCTCATCAATAAAATGAGGGTAATAATAATCCTTACTTCTGGGTTTCTTGTGAAGATTATATACAGTAATAGTACTGATTAAGTGCTTAACACCTTGTTTGGGACATAAGTGAACATCTGAGAAATGGAAGCTATTATTTTTTTCCCAGTGTTACATATTTTTTTCTTTTTTGGGGGGTTGGACACTGTGTTTATTATTAGCTTAAAGCTAATAACTGCAAGATATTGTTGGCCCAATTTCTAGCTAGAGAAACAGAAGGCAGTATTGTAGGCTAAGGAAAATCCCAGTTTGTCGGCCGGGTGGCTTTTTTTTTTTTTTTTTTTTTTTTTTTTTTTTTTTAAATATGCCGTCCCTGAGAAACATGGTTGAATTTGTTTTACTCGTCTTCTGTCAGGAAGTAACCCTTCTGGCTTTGTTAGAAGCATGGTTTGTAATAATTGTACCCAACCCAGATGGCTCCTGAAAACCCTTTGAAATGCCATCTGCCAGGCGTGTGTCCAGCCAGCAGCCTGTCATTCTGCTACAAGAAAAGAGAAGGCGGGGTCCCCTCCCTGGGTCCTTTTCTCCACAACATCGCTGAATGGAGCCTGGTCAGGCTGGCCCAGACCCAGGGCAGGCTGCTCAGAGGATAGCTGGGAAACCTCCTGCGAGCCTGAGCATGGAAAGGTTTTGTCTGGGTAATAAACCCTGAACGGTTTATGGGTGGAGACTTGCCCGCCCACCCACTCCCTTCCCCTGCCGCTCTAAGGCATCCTAAGCATATTGATTGACATGGAAAAATGGGATCTTAGTTTCATGTTTCCTCTGAAATCTAGCATTTTTGACATTCTTGATTATTTTGAATCCTCTCAGGAAATTAAGGCCCCAGGGTCATTGTTGTCTTTAAGGTAAACCTGATAAATTGGATCTGAAAACATCATTGAAAGAATGGCAAAGATGGCTGCAGAAGGAGAAAAAAATCAACGTTGTCTGGTTTGGCAAGACTGTAAAACTCAACACATGTTTTGTTTTGTTTTATTTTGTCCTCATTTTTTTTTTTTTGAGATGGATTAAGTTAATGGAACTTTGGTATGGAGGCTGAATATGAGAGTTGCCATATAGAACATATTTAGGACAGATCTTTTCACAGCAAGTTTCAAAGAGATTCTATTCTTGCACTGCACTGGAATTCCCAGTGTGATGTAGACTTTGTGTTTTACAAGTAGCTGGCTGAACAGCTTTTTCACTTGGCTCCAAGACATCACACCCTCCTCCTTTGCTCCTATCTTGCTGGCTATTGCTGCTTAGTCTCCTTTGACGATCTTTCTCTTACTCCCATCTTCTAAAAGTTAAAAGTTCTTAGTGTTCACTCCAAACTTCTTGGCTTTCTTTTCCCCAAACTCTCTCTGTAGATTTTATCTTTCTGTCTCTTGCCTTCAGAGGCCTTTGGTTTACTAATCAACTGATCACCCTTATTATTATTAAGTTTACATTCCACCCTCTACTCTGACCTTCAGACTTTTAAGATCAGCTGTGCTCCAGCTCTCTGCACCTAGCTGTCTATTAGGCATTTCAAACCTAACATGTCCAAAAGTGAACTTTTGATTTTCCCTTCTCCCAAAACCATTCACCTCAGCCTTCTCAATCTCTGCAAATGGCACAGCCCATTTGCCCGGGTCACAGCATAAGTATTTCTGTCTTTATTCTTCTGTCTTTCTTACATACAACATCCAGTCCATCAGCAAGTTCTATTAGTTCTGTCTTCAAAATATAGACCTAACATGCTGTGATGAGCTGACATACTTTGTTTTTAAATTTAATTTAATTTAAAGTGCTGGGATACTTATGTAGGACGTGCGAGATCATTACATAGGTAAACATGTGCTGTGGTGGTTTGCTGCACCTGACAATCCGTCATCTACGTATTAAGCCTCACATGCATTAGCTATTTATCCTGGTGCATCTCCAAACCCCTGATGCTCTCTGTCCTCCATCCGTGGGTGGCATGGAGAGCATCAGGATAAATAGCTAATGCATGCAGTGCTTAATACCTTGATGATGGGTTTTACTTTTAATATGTCTGTTCTATGGACTATACTGTAGCTCTTTAAAATACTCTGTTTGTAATAGAAATCTCACTGCTTCTTATCAGTTCTGTCCTACTATTCTAGTCCATATCTTGATTACCATTCACCTGGACACTATGGTAACCACCTAACTGGTCCCCCTGCTTCTATTCCTGTCCAACCCACCTTACTCTGTCAAAATTTGTTCTCCTTGAAGTCAAAGAGCTTTAAAAAGGAAAACCAAGCCGAGTGTGGCGGCTCATGCCTGTAATCCCAGTAATTTGGAGGCCAAGGTAGGAGGACTGCTTGAGGCCAGGAGTTGGAGACCAGCCTGGGCAATATAGTGAGACCCCCCCATCTGCACAAAAAAAAAAAAAAATTTAGCTGAGTGTGGTGGCACGTGCCTGTAGTCCTAACTACTCAGGAGGCTGAGGTGAGAGGATCTCTTGAGCCTAGGAGTTCAAGGAGATATATTGTGAGCTGTGATTCCTCCACTGCACTCCAGCCTGAGCGATAGAGCAAGACTCTGTCTCTAAAAAGAAAAAGAAAAGAAAAGCCAAATCAAGGCACCCCCTTGCTCAAAACCATTCTAAGGATGACATTCCATTATCCTTAGAATAAAATATGAAGTGTTTTCTGTGGCCTACGTAATCTTGCCCCTTGCTTTCGTTTCCAGCCCTTTTTTCATCACTGTACTGCAACCATGCTGGCCTTTCTGCCCTTTCCTCAACACACCAGATCACACCTTTATCAAAGCCTTTGCCCTTCCCTCTGCCTGGATGCATTCCCCATCACCTTTGCATTCGCCAGGCTCTTCCTCATCACCTAGCTAAAATAGCTTCCCTCGTTCTCCCTTGCTTCCTCCTTCCATGACACTGTCTAAACCTTTAACCTATGTTGCTCCGAGATACCTTCTGATCCTTCAGTCTGTAGAAGAATGATTTCCTCCTGATACTATATGCTGTATTTATTTATATACATATCTGTTTTCTGTGTCTCACAGTAACATATAAATTCCATCAGGGCATGAGCTTTGTCTTGTTCACAAGTGTTTCCCCAGTGCCTGAACTAGTGCCTGGCATATGTTGGGGCCTCAGTAAATATTTGTTGAATAATGCCATGGCATTATTCATGGCAATATATAATGCCATGAACACACACACACATACATATACAGATAAATATATATATATATATATATATGTATATAATAACAGATTATTATAGTGGGATTTGAACAGTAAGATTCCATCAATTAATTCTAACAAAAACATAAACTATAATGTCTACTAAAAATTATTGAGCAAAGCCTTCAGAAAGGATTATCTCATTCAATACTCACAACAAACTTATGGATTAGGTGCTATTGTTATCCCTATTTTGCAAACAAGGACACTGAGAAATAGTAGACACTAAGGAACCTATCCAAGACCACAAGTTGGAGAGGTAGACCATGAACCTAGCATTCCCGCTCCAGACCACTGCTCTTTAACAGTATGTGATACTGTCTCTATGTTTCCTGTGCCTGATACTTGATATGTAAATTTAAAAGTTGTGAACTACCTCAAGGGATTTGTCATCACCTGCCAGGGGAGGCATGAAATGGGAACAAATTAGGAAACAGTGTAAGAGTATCTGACTTCTTTAACCCCAAGGTTCTAGCATGCCGATTATGAGAAGCAAACATCTATAATATAACCATTCTATGCCCAATTTGCAGCTATTTAAAATATTCAGATTTCAGATAGAAGAATTGTGTTCACTAAAAATACATTTTGCTTGAGTAACGTTTGTACTAAGTGTTGAGTGTTTTTGACTTAATGAAAATTATGAATATCCAGTGTAGGTGTGGATGCAGTCATTCACATGACCAAATGATCAGAGACTGCACAGCGCTAAGAACTTTAGGGCCACTAGGCACATACGGTTGGTTATTTAATTCCCAGGCATAGGGAAATATCCTTGCTTATTATATAGGAAAACATTGACGTTAAATCACCACTACAGGTAATAATGCCTTGCAAAATGAGCTGTGTTGAATGTAACAACAGAAATCACATTTTTTGCTCTCTCTCTCTTTCTTTTTTTTTTGTTTTGGTCTCATAGTATTTGACATAGGCTCCTAGTACATGGTACATAGTTGCTGCTTGGCTTATTTTCCTTTCTTGACTTATGTGTAAACCACATTCTGCTCATTGCTTCTGCTTTGTTGACTGAGATTGGGCTAAAATGTTAGATCCACAGCCCAGCACCTGAGCTAGGTGACTTTTGTTCTCTGGATGCTCTGCATTATTTCATAAGAAGAAGTGTTACATTTGTCAGCCACTGAGAAGATGACCAGATTAATTCAGGGGGAGAATTTTCTAGTAAATGCAATGTCCTTTCTCCCTAGTCAGAATTCATGGATGGCCTCTTTTTGCCAAACATACTAATTACATGAGGAGCAGCAGCATTTTAATCGCTGAGAGACGTCCAACCACGGATATTGGGCAGTCAGATTTCTCTAGTAATGTGTTTATGCAGCAGGTGTCATTTTCTTTAAAGGGCTTTGGAACTTGCCAGTTGTATTGAGGAACACAAGAATCTCAAGACCTGTGATAAAAACACAGTCCGCTTAGGAACTGAGCTTAAGGTGGATACATTTTTAGTATTTACTAGAGTCCTAAAAGCTGCTGACTGTGAATGTTGTCTGTATAAAATCCAGTTCACCTTTTCTATTCAGTGCATTGTCAAAAATGGTATAAAACTCTCTCTAGGTGACCCAGCTGTGCTTGTTTTTCTCTCTT
Organism: Rhinopithecus roxellana; assembly: GCF_007565055.1. Classification (NCBI taxonomy): domain Eukaryota; kingdom Metazoa; phylum Chordata; class Mammalia; order Primates; family Cercopithecidae; genus Rhinopithecus; species Rhinopithecus roxellana. The sequence goes on along the minus strand of NC_044549.1, from coordinate 72,724,737 downwards.
TCCCATTTGGGGTTCCCAGGCACTAGAGTGTGGAAATGAGAATGCTGTTGTGTTGTGTTAGAAAGAAGTTGCCTTTACTGTGTCCCTGTCTGGACAGATGAGGCGGCAGAGTCTTAGGTACGCCAGCTTACTGAACAGGTTATTTTAATTACACCTGGATGTGGAACTTCCTGTTTTAGTTGACTGATGGTTTGTTGTGCCTTTGTATTTTCTGCTACAGGCACAACCCGATCTCCCAGAGAAGGAGAAGTGCCTGGCGTGGACTATAACTTTCTGACTGTGAAGGAGTTCTTGGACCTCGAGCAGAGCGGAACTCTTCTGGAAGTCGGCACCTATGAAGGTGAGTTACTTGTACGGCAGCATAAAAAGCTTCTCTCCTGGGTACTTCAGAGGAGCCCAGAGCCATGCGGGCAAAAATGTTTTGTGGAATCTGGAGGTCTAAACAAATAACAGGAGATTGCAGTTCACTTTAATATGACGAATAATAGATAAAGTCTGTGGAATAAGGCTTTGTGGAGCTCTTTAAAAATAGTTTTTGTTTTTCTCTAGGAGTTTTCTTTTTTAATTTACCTATTCAAATGTGCGGGTGTGTTTTGTTTTTTAATATGGACATGTATGGTATTAGAAAAGAAGGAAGAATCATGGTTAATCACAAAATGTGACCCTATAAATAGTGTTGTTTTAATCTTGAAGAAATATAATGTCACTTTCCTACTGATTGATTTTTAATGTATTTTTATGTGATTCATAAAGTAAACTATTTTTGTTTGTTTGTTTGTTTTGAGACGGAATCTCGCTCTGTCGCCCAGGCTGGAGTGCAGTGGCGCGATCTCAGCTCCCTGCAAGCTCCGCCTCCCGGGTTCACGCCATTCTCCTGCCTCAGCCTCCCTAGTAGCTGGGACTACAGGCGTCCGTCACCAAGCCTGGCTGATTTTTTGTATTTTTAGTAGAAACGGGGTTTCATCGTGTTAGCCAGGATGATCTCAATCTCCTGACCTCGTGATCCGCCCGCCTCGGCCTCCCAAAGTGCTGGGATTACAGGAAAGCAAATTATTTTTAAAATATTTACTTAAATAATCTGCATATACCTGTCTCCCACCTGCCTAATTTAGGATTCAGTATTATAAATAATCTGATTACTCTTCTGAAGTTGATGTCAATACAGACATGCATGTGCATGTGCATATACATGTGTGCATGCATGTTGTATGGATATTCCCATTTCTTCCCTGTTTTCCCCAAAAGGTAGTGTACAGTACATGCTGTTTGGTACCTTGCTCTTTTTGTTTAACAGTATGTCTTAATAGATCATTGCAATTCGGTAATAAAGCACTTCTGGTTTTCTTCTTTTTGAAATATAATTATAAAAATTATAATTCCTTTGTATGGGCATACCATAATTTATTTAACCACTTCCCTCTGAACAAATATTTGAGTCAATTTCAATGTTTCATATTTCTAAACACTGCTGAGTTGAATGACGTGAATGTATCATTTCATATAAGTGCAAACATATCCATAGGATCAGATCCCATTGCTGGGTCAAAGCCGAATGTGGTGGAAAAAAGTCATGTTTTTCTGAAAACAGTATTATAGCTTGATTACTTTTTGGAGTGTTATTATTGTTTGAGGCAGAAGTGGCGCAATCATACTATTAACTAGGACAGATTATTAACTTGGTCAAGTTATTATGTGTATCTCTTTACTAACTCTTTAAAATTTGGATTTATTAGGCATTCACAGGAGCATTTTAAAGATTAGGCATAAACATAAAGGGTAAATACAAAGTAGATTATTATTTTATTAGGAACATTCTAGCTTTAATGTGATAATTGCTCCTGTTATGGTGACTTAACAGTCATATCATGATCATGAATCTTAAAGATGTTGTTTCTGGTTTGATATTCTTTGGAGAAGGGGAGGAGCATTGTCTTTGTACATACTGCTCATTTCCAAATTGTGAATATACAGTAGACAGTGTATATTAATCAAACTCCTGCTCATGAAGTCAGAAATTTTTATTTGTTTGTTTTTGAGTATTGCTAACTATCAGTTGGCTTAGTTTCCTGAAACTACATGTTGGGATGAGACTGGGTGGCTGGTGGGCTGGGCAGGGGTCCAAGAATATTCGAGGTCTAGGAGTGTATAGAGGGAAGGGGGAGGAGGGGGACTGCGGGAAGGTACAAGGAGCTTCTTCAACTTGTTGTCAGCATGCTGTCCTCACATGCTGTACATGTGAATTGAGCTAAAACTTCAGTGGCCATGGATAGAGCATGTGTGACTCCTCTTTGGTTAGCAGAGAGAGAATTGTCCTCATCTGAAATCAGTTATTATGCCCATCTGGGGGGCTTCAGTCGTCAAATATGCAAAATATCTATTTGCATTTTTGGAGAGGCTGGGGTAGGAGTGGTTGTACAAAGCAAAAGAGGATTGGGTCGGACAGGAAAAACTTGTGATTTAGACTCCAATTTAACTTGAAAGATGGAAAGTAAACTCGCTTTATTCAGTGTTAATGGAACAAATGATATATAGGTGGAGTCAGTTCTTTTTCTCATTTAATTTTATCATTGCAACAGAGGCAGCTATTATCTTCACTGAATTTTTAGATGGAGACACTGAAGCCAAGTGGCATTAAATAACTTTTTCAGAGTTGCATAGCCAGTTCTAGAATGCTAGAGCAGGAACCAAACCCAGCTCAATGTGACTCTCAGATCCTACACTCTTTCCTAAAAACCCCAAGAATATCCTAGATGTAACTAAAAAGCTAAGGAAAGTAGCCATTAGTACGTGAAGCTAACTTCCTTGTGTGTAGCGATAGAGGAATGTTTTTCAGAAAATGTCTGATTGTCTTATAGAAAATGGTGCCTTTGTGAGTGTTGCATAGTTATTTTGGAATTGGAATTTTCTTAGGTGCAGGATTAATCTTTTCCACTTCTAACCCATTTGACTGTGCAGTGTTCTTCAACCTTTGGCCTATTAGCAACGAAATTTCCCTACCACATGAGATGGCTCATAAGTTTTTTTTTTTTTTTTTTGGAAACAGAGTCTCACTCTGTCGCCCAGGCTGGAGTACAGTGGCACAATCTCGGCTCACTGCAACCTCCGTCTCCTGTGTTCAAGTGATTCTCCTACCTCAGCCTCCTGATTAGCTGGAACTACAGGTGCATGCTACTGTGCCCGGCTAAGGTTTTATATTTTTAGTAGAGATGGGGTTTCACTCTGTTGGCCAGGATGGTCTCAATCTCATGACATCGTGATCTGCCTGCCTCGACCTCCCACAGTGCTGGGATTACAGGCATGAGCCACTGCGCCTGTAATTTTTTGGAACTGACCCGAGTATACTATATTGACTCTTAAAAACTGAGAGCCAAATGGAATGTTTATTAAATGCCATATACCCTCATAGGAGTAGGGCTGGAAAGACATTTAGAGAACTTTCTCTGTCTTTGCCTCCCCTGGATAAGTCCCTTGATGGTGGCTGCTGTCTATTGGTAGACACTAACAAGCTTGCAAGCCCTGCTGTCACACTGCCTAAGTTTGATTCTCAGCCCTTTTGCTATTGAGCTGTGTGCCCTCCGGGAAGTTACTTAATGCTCCATGTCTCCATTTTCCCATTGGTAAAATTAGAATAATAATAGTGCTTCCTCAGAGGTAGGGCTAAATGAGACAATAATTGGAAAGGGCTTAACAGAGTGTCTGACACATGTAAGCTCTCCATCAGCATTAGCTCTTGTATTTACACGCACCTAGTTCTAAATTGCTCCTGTAGTGAATCCCTTTCCTCTCTACTAGTCAGTAAACCAGCAGATTTGCCAGTGAAATGTCTTTATTTACTTCCCAGGTACTCACCTTACTTTTTACCCTCCTGAAATTGCTTTCCCCACACCTCTACTGGTTCCAGAGAGGAAAAGTCTACCGCAACAATACAAAGCACTCTTTAAAGCAAGATGTGTATAAATGTTTAAGTAACAGTAATAAGCGTACATGATGGCATAGTTCCTACAGTAAAAGACTTAAAACTAGCTAAGTCTTAGTTGCTTCCCCTCTTCCATATAGGTAACCATTATTAAAGATGCTAGTGCAAATATCTAGAAAACTTATATGTACACAGCATATATGTGTATATGTGTATATGTGTATATACACATATATGTGTACATATATACACACACACATATATAATGAGTATCCCAGTGAATGAGTGTGTGTGTGTGTGTGTGTGTGTGTGTGTGTGTGTGTGTATATATATATATATATATATAACTTATTTAACCAGCCCCCTGCAGATGGACATTTTAAATGTCCCCTGTCTTACCTCCCCCTTCTGTTTTTGGTGGTGGTGTTATAAACAGTGCTTCAGGTATCTTGTTATACAATTATGAGCATAACTGTAGAGTAAATTTCTGGTAGCACAGTTTTAAAGCAAGCCTTTTAATGCATATATAATTTATTTCAACAAGTATTTATTGAGCATTTATTTCAGGTCAGACTTTTTTTGTGAGGCAAGGGATATGATGTACAGGGTAGAAGACCAAAACTGCCTGACTTTGAAGGTGCTTATGTTTTTTAATAATTATTTTTGCTAGTGCTTGTGTGGCACATAGTAGGTGCTCTTCAAAGTGCACTGTATACACAAATTCATTTAATCTTCCTAACAAGCCTATGAGGTGATTTCTATTTATGTCCATTTTACAGAAGAGGAGTATGAGGCCCAGAAACACCAATAATCTCTTCTTAGTTCACATGGTAAACCAAAGATAGAGCTGGGATTCAAATTCAGGTACTCTGGCTGCAGAGTCTACAGTCTTCCCCCACTCAGCCTTGTGAGGCGGATTAAACATAAACAATTTTGTTGGGCATGGTGGCTGACACCTATAATCCTAGCACTTTGGGAGGCTGAGGTGGGAGGATTGCTTGAGCTCAGGAGCTCGCGGCCAGCGTGGGCAACATGGCAAAAGCCCATCTCTACAAAAAAAATACAAAAATGAGCCAGGTATGGTGGCGTGCACCTGTAGTCCCGGCTACTCGGGAGGCTGAGGTGGGAGAATCACCTGATCCTGGGAAGTTCGAGGTTGCAGTGAGCCACGATCACACCACTGCACTCCAGCCTAGGCAACAGGAGTGAGACTGTATAATATATGAACGAATGAATGAATGAATGTAAACAATTTTAAGAAAAGTGATGAGTGGGCCGGGTGTGGTGGCTCACACCTGTAATCCCAGCACTTTGGGAGGCCGAGGCGGGCGGATCATTTTAGGTCAGGAATTTGAGACAAGCTTGGCCAACATGGTGAAACCTCCTCTCTACCAAAAAAAATACAGAAATTAGCTGGGCTTGACGGTACATGCCTATAGTCCCAGCTACTTAGGAGGCTGAGGTGGGAGAATCACTTGAACTCAAGAGGCAGAAGTTGCAGTGAGCCGAGATTGTGCCACTGCACTCCAGCTTGGGTGACAAAGTGAGACCCTGTCTCAAAAAACAAAAAAAAAGAAAAAAGAAAAGAAAAGTGATGAGTGTTCTGAGAGAAACTACACAGCGCTCCAGAAGCTTACAGGAAGGGCACACCATTTCATCTAGTTTTGGCAGACACCCTGGAGGAGGCGAAGCTATGTGAGGACTATGTTTCTGCCACTTTGGGTCAGGTGAGAGGCTGGGAGATGGTGTTTGAGTTTAGTAGTCAGCATGGGTGGTGGGGCCTGAATCCACAGAGAGTGATGTGATGATGAACCAAGAGAGGGCTAGAAGGGTGGCTTCTAGAAAGGGAGGGGAAGCAAGCACACCCTGTTTCCCTTAGAACCACTGCTGTCCCGTAAGAACTGCTTTCCTTGCTGGGAACGTTCAGTATTCTGTACTGTCCAGTACGGCAGCCGGTAGCCACCTGTGGCTCTTGTGATTGAGAAACCGAGTTTTAAATTAACTTTAATTCAATATAAACTCATTTAAATGTAAGTAACCACACATGACTGGTGGCTCCAGTTTTAGAGTCAAAGCTTCTGAAAGGAAGGTTGAGGACCTGCTCAGCAAGATCGTCTCTGTCCTCACCAGCTGACTTCACAAAGCAAAGCATATCTTAAGAGTTAAGCTCCTTTCAAAAAGAATCATCATTTTGATCCTCCCAAAGAGGATGTTATGCAAAGGAGTGATGATCTTCTTTTGTGGATACATTCTTTGACAGGCGAGATGCAGACAAATAGAGTGAACCAGTGACACCTCAAGGCCCAGTAACCTTCAGAATTCTCTTTCAAGCCCAATATTTGCTTGATTTAGATTGGTAGGGATGTAGTAAATGGAACTGCAGTAAAGTTAGTTTCTTCAGATAATAGAACTGAGATCCAGAGAAAGCTTGGTTTAAGATACTGCAAGGAATTAGGAACATAGCCTGGCCAAATGTTGCAGGACTGGGATGCTTTTATTTGCCTGTTGCCTGAAAAGTAATGCTTCTTTTGTAGCCTCAGTTACTAGTTTGTGAGTTCATTCATTTATTTATTAAAGATAAAATGCTGAACAAAAGCAGATATGGTTGTGGTCACTGTCTTTATGGGTCTTAACTGTCTAGTGGACAAGACACATTATTTAGATAAATAAATATCCAATTTTCATTGTGCAAAGGTCTTTAAAGGAGACCATAAGATGGGGAGAGTGGATGTCTATGGAATTGAGAAAAGGTACCCCTGTAGAAGTAGTAATTGAAGTGAGGTCTGATGGGTGAGCTGGAGTTAGGTTGCTGGATTTAGCAAATAAAAACACGGAACACCCTGTTTTGCATATCATCTGGCAACAACAGTTGGAGTTGGCTTTAGACCACATTGGTGATGGTGGTGGTAAATAGCTGAATCTAGAGATATTTATGTGAAAAGCTGAATTTGTTAATGTATTGGTTATTGTGAGAAGGAGGTAGAAAAGACAGATGATGGTAATCCTGCTAAGATGACTCCTAGTTTCTGTCTTCTATAACTAGATAGATAGTGGTACCATTTGTGAAAATTTAAAAATATTAGAATTGGGGTAGGTTTGATGGGCAGAGGCTGCATCCTGAAATTTTCTATCCCCCCTAGCAACTGTAACGCTGAGAGTTGCATATACTCCCAGCAGAGTAGAGCCCCTTCCTAGCTATGTAAGGACTCTGAGTATCACCCCTCACAAGGCATAGAAGTTATTAGTAGAGTTTGTCATTGATTTCCACTTTATAATTTGAACTAGCTCCTCATTCTGTCACTGAACAGAATTGGCATCAAAGCAAGGCAAAGAAGACAAGAATAAGCACATCTTTCCAACTTGGGCCAACTTCCTAATTGTGGCACCAAGCTAATTTATTTGATATGGTGCTTAAAATAAGTCGGCGGAACCATTTCCCTTTTCCCTTGCTTTTCTTGTTTGTCTGTTGACATTTTTACTCTGCGAGACAGGTCACTGCCTCAGCCAGCCCTTGGGACTTCTCTAGGAGAGAGTTTACAAGGGATGAACTATTCAGTGGAGGGTGAGGGTCCAGACATGGCTGTTTTACAAATGCCTCTGTGTAGAAGAGGCTGATTACACACTTCGGGCATTGCAAAGGTTTTCCTTCAGCGTAGAAGTGCAGTGCCAGGGTGACATTTCAAACTGGAGTTATGGGTTGCATATTTCTGCATGTTAATTAGGAAGAGGATGTTAGCATTCAATAATGTTGTTGTTTTGCTTCCTAGAAGGTCTGCAAAAAGGCAGCTGCCAATGGTTTAATTTTTGGGGACACAGAGGTAAAACGGGTGAAGAGAGTTCTTGTTTCTGGTTAAAGAAAACGAGACTGTCTGGAGTCCTGTTCTTTGGCAGGCCCTAGAAGCAGTCTGTTGTGATGAGCTCTGTTGGCAAACTCTGCCGTGGAATGTTCTCTGTTGATAATGAAAGTGACCAGATGAAATCTGTGCTATAATTGGCTGTTCTTTTGCTTATGAAGATGGGGAGGCTGGAGAAGTTTTCTTTAATTCCCTGCTTAGAGATCCCCAAAGATTCCTGGAGTTAAAAGCATAGATGTCAGAGACAGACTAATCTGTGTTTAAATGCCAGTCATCATTTTTGACTTGTGTGAATACCAGTTTCTTTATGTGAAAATGGGAATATTGATGCCTTTTTTTTTCTGTAAGATTGTTTATGAAGATTAGAATAAGTGAATAAATGAGTAGTGACGATTGGTGCACAATAAAGGTAACTTTAAAAAATGTTGTTATTTGAATATGTGTTTTGATAATACACTCTTCTACACGTTAACCCTATTATCTGTCTACAACATCTGGCCTGACTGGAGACTGCCAGAGTTTGTTATAGGCTAACATTGTGCCAAGCACAGTGCTGGGTGCTTTATACACATTGTCTAATTTAATCTTGACAAAAACCCTATTAGGTTGCCATGATTTTTATCTTTATCCTATGTGAACTGAGGCTGAAGACAGAGAGGTCCCTTATGTCACTCAGGGTCATAAAGCTCTTATATTGTCCTCTTTGATCTGGTATTAGAAGCCAAATGGCACTGGCAAGGACAAACTGCTAATTATAGGACAGTGGTGTATTGTCCTTCTGTGCGTGAACATCGTATTTTTGTAGGGTGGGGCAGGTAGGAAAAGGAAGAGTAAAAAGAAAGGATTGCAGTTTTGTGAAGGAACTATCGTGTGCTGAGCAAGCAAGTAGCAAAGCGAAGTGAGGCAGATCTTGGTAATTCAGATGTAATTAATTGATGGACTGGAAAGAAAGTGTTGTGAGTCATGCTATTAAAAACTGGGTCCACAATACAGGTTTTTAGGAGGATCCCAGGCTGGAATTCATGTGCACGCTCTGCACTTATTCATTTACTCATTCTGCAGTGAATTACTGGGTAATGGTATGTGCCTGGCACTGTGTCAGGCCTGAGAACACAGTGGTACCCAAAATCAGATGTGGCCCCTGGCCTCTTGGAGCTTATAGTCTAGAGGTGAAGACTGGTACTGAATAATTAAACATTCTGCTATATACAATAAAGGGCATTAGGAAGGGGAGGTACATGGTTCCTTGAGAACATATAAGAACTGATAAGGACAGCTTTGGTCTAGTCTTTGGGGTCAGAGATAGTGTTGCTGAGGATAAGCAGGCAGTAACAGGGTGAGGAGCAGAGGGAGGAGTGAGTGCAAGAGCTATGAGGTGGGGAAGGGGCTGAAAGGCAACCAGTGAGGTCAGAGCAAAAAGAACAAGGTGAAGGCAATTAGGACAAGTGCTTGGAGAGTGGGCCTGGGGCAGACCACTCAGGACCTTGAGGCCAAGGCAAAATCAGATATGCTGGATGTCCATGTATTCATGTACTCTATACATATTTGCAATATACATAAAGAAAGTAAGGTTTTTGTACCCTCCCCCCCCCCAAAAAAAAAAAAACAATTTTTGCCCCCTTGGGGGTGATATTGCCCCTGTTGAAAATGCATGCTGTAGATTCCCAGCCATGGGTGGTCACTACCATCCTGTTCTCGGGCTTATTTTCAAAAGCTTGTCTCGTAGGAAGAAGACAGACAAGTACCCCCAATTCCCACCCCCATCTACCCTGGACCAGCCATGTAACTCCATGGCAGGCGTTTCTGCCACTTTGGGCCTCTATGTCGTCTGCAAAAGAGGAATGATTTTCTCTGTCCCAAATGGCTTTGCTACACAAACAGTGATCCATGGATCTCAGGCCCACCCTGATCATTATTTAACGTAATTTAATTGTTTGCACATTGAAGCTTGACAAAACTGATGTATGCCATATAGAATGATTGCAAAGATCATGTTTCAGTCCAATTTTTACTTTGTATTTCCCATGCTTGGCATTAAAAAGGTTCTCTGTAAGGAAATGAATGAATGAATGAATAGTAAATTTATATAATTTGAAAGCCATACAGATTTGGTTCATCCTAGCTTAAATTCCAGGGTTACAATCCTCCTTAAATATTTTATAAAGCTCTAAAAATTGATTCGCAGTGCCTATTACTTTTTAAATGTGTGTCAGAAAAATATTTTTTTTGGCTTTGTCCTGGCTAGAGATTGTGCTTCTTAATTAAGGCCAGCAGTGGCTTCCTCTTAAGTCCTCCTTTGCCCTCCGCTTTCCTCCCTTGCCACCCTCCCTGTTGAGTTTTGTTGTAGAACCAGTTCTGAAAATAGCAGCAGAGAGAACAAGTTTCCACTTGGGAGGGAGCCCAGCCACTGCAGGAAACGTGTGTTGGATAACGCAGAGCCTGTGGGACAATCAGGCTCATGGCTCCTAGACACTGTGCAGCCTACCAAGTGATAGCCCCAATTAAGTTTTTAATCACTTATAATTTTTCAGATGATTTTTATTTAATACCATTAAGTGGCACATATTGTCTGTGAGGTTTGTGTTTCTACATGGCTAGACATTGTAAGGTTTGTGTTTCTGCTATGGCTAGACTTTGCTTGATTGTGACAAGAGTGCAAACCTTTGCAAAAGGTGGAGTGTTTCTGGAAGGTTAGAGTCATGAACTCAAATGCCTGAGGGGCCAGACAGGTCAGGTAAGAGGGTGAATAGTCTGCGTAGAGGCAGAGAAGACCAGTGGTGACTGTGGCAAACTGGAGCATACGTGACCCATCCTGCCCATTGCTGCACGGTAAGGACAGTTCACAGCAGAGTAAGACAGCCAGAGTTGAAATAAGACAGCCAGAGTTTTTGTCCAAAAGCCCAGGGCCAAAAGCAAGTCCTCCAAAAATCACTTCACTCAAAGGCTAATCTGTGAATTATTGAGGACTTTTTGAAGTTTGAGGTTTTCTTACATCTACTCATGTCTCTGCTCGTGCCCCTGTATCTGCCCATGCCCTTGCATTGCCGCAGCCTTAGGGCACTGTTCTAGATGGGGTCCAAGATCTTTGTCAGCCAAAACCAAGAGGGGGAGCAAAAATTTCTCTGCAGAAATCCTTGATTTAGTATGTTCATGTGAATTGGCTTTAGACACATACTTGCTTTTCAGCAATCTTTCTATATCTTTCTATAAGAGAAATCTTTCTATAAGAGATGGAGTACCTGGAACCAGACTTTACATTTTGTCAAGCAGGGAATCCAGACTTCAAGTAGAAGCTTTCTAATTTTAAATGTTGGTCACTAATCCAAATTATTTTAAAACAGTGGTGTATGAAAGTTTGAACACTCCGCAGTTAGAAAACCACTAGACAGAAACTTTTCTATAAAGGTTGTAGGTTTCAGTATGGGAAATAAGAAATAATGGAGAGATTTGGATAATAATAACACCGTCTCATATGTAACACCTTATAGTTTACACAGTACCTTTGAAAACTCTGCATTAGTTAACTGTCACAATCCTATGAGGTTGCTACAGCTGGTGCTACCATTCCCATTTCACAGAGAAAGTACTAGAGAGACTGAGAGTGGAAGACTTGGTTATTTGGTTATTGATAGGTTTGCTTGCTTAGTGCTCAGTTACCATGTGTGGCACTTTGGATACGTGATCTCTGATCCTCAAAACAATGTAGTATGGGTGTCATTTTAAAGATTGGAAACATGCAATATCAACTTTAGATAGCATTTATCTACCCTCACCATAGTGGCAGACTTCAGCATAGGTTAAAGGCAGACCGTCTCATTTTGTCCTCCTAACAGCCATTCTAGGTGTAGACTAGGTTCTCTTAGAATCCCAAGTTAAAGGAGGACAAAGACTTGCCCAGAGTCCCACAGCTAGTTAGTTAGTAGTGGGCTTTCAACTCTGAACTGTCTCTTCCAAGCCTTTTACCCCATGATACGGTGTGCCAAGGCTCTGCAGTGTTGCTCATGGGCCACTCATTAAAGCCAGGGAAATTGCTTATGTTTGACAGTTTATATCTTCTACAACAGCAATTTCATATGGTTCAACCTAATATTATCTACTTTATCTGCCTCCACTCAATGTTAAACTAATTTTCAGAAACGGGAAACCATTGTGAACAAGTGGATTGTTCTGGGTTGTATGTAGTTGCATTGACAAATCTGCTAATCATTTATTAACTTAAGAAAGATTTTGAACTTGAAAAGTGAGGATAGGTACCTAATGGAAAATCCACATGTATTTGTCAAATTTAAGTGGAACTTTTATTTTCCAAGCACTTATTATTTCTGCCATAAATGCAGATGTTGAAGTTTTAATTGATTTTGAATGATTAATAATTTTATGAATGCTACTTCAGTTTAATGGCACTGAAAGTGAGGGATATGGCTAGGAAATTATACATATGAAAATTATGAGGGAGGGATTCCACATCTTTCAGTAGAAGTTTCTTATTTTTAGATATTAGCCTTAGTTTAACATCTGACTCGAAAATGTACATGATGTCTTGATATAATAATGATTGTAAGGAATGAAAATTAAATTCACTAGAGCCTAGTCTCTCTCCCTTTTTTCTCACTGTGCAGATCATTTTTAAAATAGTTAACGATCGTACTTTCCTAAACTTCACTAAATAGTCTTCAGTTAATGAAAAAGTTAACAGTTTGGCCTAGTTACTTACACCTTCAATGAAGGCATGAGACATCCTTTGATACAGCCTCCATAGAAATGCAAGATTAAGTGCATTTCTTGGTTGACACATGTGCTAATTTCTTCTTTGCTCAAGTGTTAGCCCAAGACACGTGTGAGATGCCTTTCTTCAAGCTGATTCGACTCAATTCCTGCGCCTTTAAGTTGAAAACCTGAAAGAAGATTTTTGAAGATATGGATAGATTACTTCCTATGAAAACACTTGAGTGATTGAGTTGACTATAAGCCACCAGAATATTCGTATCAGGTTTCTACCTGGCATCCTTCAAATTTGAACATGGTGCTCTTTCATGAACTGCATTTAAAAAATGTGTATGTTGAGTTTTCCTGCTGATACAGACTATTACACTCCTCTGAAAGAAAATGGGTGTGTATCTCTAAACATTTTGATGTTTCAAAAAACATTTTAAAAAACTATTAAACCTTTTTCTCTTAAAAAAGAAACCTTATTGCCAGGTGTGGTGGCTCATGCCTGTAATCCCAGCATTTTGGAAGGCTGAGGCAGGTGGATCACCTTAGGTCAGGAGTTCCAAACCAGCCTGGTCAACATGGTGAAATCCCGTCTCTACTAAAAATACAAAAAAGTTAGCGGGGCATGGTGGTGCATGCCTGTAGTTCCAGCTGCTTGGGAGGCTGAGACTGTAGAATCGCTTGAACCTGGGAGGTGGAGGTTGCAGTGAGCCGAGATAGTGCCATTGTACTCCAGCCTGGGTGATGGAGAGAGACTCCATCTCAAAAAAAAAAAAAAAAAAAAAAGGAAACCTTATTGATAAGAATAAAGCCCAATAGAAGCAATTTTTTTTTTTTTTTTTTTTTTTTGAGACAGGATCTAGTTCTGTCACCCAGGCTGGAGTGCGGTGGCACAATCTCTGCTCACTGCATCCTCAACTTCCCAGGCTCAAGAAATCCTTCCCTCTTCAGCACCCCCGAAGTACCTGGGACTACGGGAGAGTACCACCAAGCCCAGCTAATTTTTGTATATTTTTTAGAGACAGGATTTTACCATATTGCCCAGGCTGGTCTTGAACCCCTGAACTCAGGTGGTTAGCCCGCCTCAGCCTCCCAGTGTGCTGGGATTACAAGCATGATCCACTGTACCCTGCTGAGAAGTGAATTCTTTATCTGTATATCTCATGAAGACCAGGCTATTGCTGTCTCCTTTTGCGTTTTTTTTTTTTTTTTTTTTTTTTTTTCCTTTTGGTGCTTGTGTAATAAAATGTGTTTCTTATGTAGCTATGTACTGAGGATAGACAATGGGGTTGGATCCTTGGGAAGAAAAAGTGTGTATAGGATTTATTATTATTTACAAATTCTGCTTTACTAGGCATAGAATTACAAAAATTAGTTAGGATTGATTCAGTATCTCAGAATCATTTCCTATCTTCCTGGCCTTGCTCTGAAAGATGCGAAGTGGTAAATGGAGCGATGACATTCTAAGGTTGATGTCTTTTATCATGTAGCCACTGAATATTATTGTTATCAACTGTGTTTTTCAAACTTGATGAACCACCCTTTATGATTTTGTTCATATGGAGAACACGTATTATTTATTTAATGTTATCTTTAAAATAACTTTTAAAAAATAGCTGACTTTTTAACTTTTCAAAAGGAAACTCTTATTACTACCATCACTATTATGTATTCAGCTGACTTCTTATTATATAAAACTGTCTTTTTAAACTTCAAGTGAAAAATAAGTCAATTTTTTAAAGTATTGCTTTTTTTCTTAAATTCTAAAGGCAAACTTTATATTGCTATCATAACTTACCAGTGAGATTTCTCTATAGCAAATTAAAAATATATGTATCTATTAAAATAAAAAAATTAAAATGTAAAAATCTATTTATGTACAAGTGAGAATCACATAGCACAATATAGAGGGACCTAAATCAAACTGGGAAAGAGTGGCTGAAAGTGAAGATGGGCCACTACTGGAAGAGTGACCCATACTGGGTGCCACCACTGACACAGGGTTTTCTGTTAAAACTTGGCAAGGGTTTGTTCCTACCCCTCACAACTCTGAGAGTCAAGCCTGCCATTCAGCTAAAGAGGCGCCACGTGGGGTTTACTGTCTTTCTTTTTAGATATTGCCCTGGTTCCCTCTTGACGAGTCCCCTTATTAACGGAAGGTGACCTCAACTTTTTAGGCCTGTAAGGATGCCGGCAGTAATGAATTTTTTATCTTCTGTGAGTCTTGCTCTAAATTGGATTCAGCATTATGCTGGTGCATATATGTAAAAAGATGACCAATTGATATTCAAATGTAATGAGGAGGAAGGTTTACTATTCAGCATAGCCTCCTTTGTTTTTAGCCCTAGTAGGTTCTTTGCACTAAAACAATACAGCTTTCCTCTTCCCATCTGAAATCACTGTGTCTAGCTGGATAGGAAAGACATCTTTTCTAACCCACTCCAGAAAAAAAATACAGTTTGTTCTGGTTTTCTAGTTTAATTTTTTCTAATGTGACTAGAGATTTGGATGTGAAGTCTTAAAAAAAAAAACAAAGTATTCCTTTTGAAACATGCAAATGTGTCTCTCTATCACCTAGGAAACTATTATGGGACACCCAAGCCTCCTAGCCAGCCAGTCAGTGGGAAAGTGATCACGACGGATGCCTTGCAAAGCCTTCAGTCTGGCTCTAAGCAGTCGACCCCGAAGCGAACCAAGTCCTACAATGATATGCAAAATGCTGGCATAGTCCATGCGGAGAATGAGGAGGAGGATGACATTCCTGAAATGAACAGCAGCTTTACAGGTAAAGGTCAGACCATGTTGCCCTCAATGGACCTGGGGAAGGGATGAGAAGGAGGCTTTTGCATACAGTTTTGAAAAGGATGCTGTTCTCAAGAGGGATTTTGTGGGGTCGCCAGAATTCAAACTTGGACCACACAGTGCTTGCAGAAGAGATGGTCCTTTCCCTGGTCTTCTTTTCATGCCCCTTAACAGGAATATTTTAACTTCACCAGAATACCTTAAAGGAGCTGGGGGTGAATGTATGAAGAAGGAAAATGAGAAATCAGCATGGTTTCTTTCTCTTCAAAATGATATGTGTATATAAATAGCTGTATTTTGTTCATTGATTTTTTTTTGAGGGGGGAATCTTGCAGCATCTCTATCATTATGGCTGATTGCTATGAAGCAAAATATGAGAATGTGTTTTATCAGTGTAATGTCAGTTGATGCTGTATGGAAGGCCAGCAGGACCCTCTTATGTCTTTGAAAGCAGAGATATAATGGAAGGACGTTATGTGTTCCATTAACTTATGCAAAATTGCTATATGCCTTAAAAGGGGGAAAGATGGAAAAGTAAAATTCTATCATTATATCCTATATATGCATTCTATATTATATAGCCTATGTATTCCTGGCTATATTATATCTCTATTTTATCTATATTCAGGGCTGTCTACCTCTGAGCTTAAGTATGTTGTATTTTATGAAGGGTTGTTTATTATTATTATTATTATTATACTTTAAGTTCTAGGGTACATGTGCACAACATAATTGTGAAGGGATTTTTAAGGACAAGGCCTTTGGGTAAGGCCATATTGCACAACTCCAGGGGGCACCATTCACAGGGTATAATGTGTGTTCCCTGGAGGGCAGAGGTTGCAGTGAGCCGAGATTGCACCACTGCACTCTGGCCTGGGTGACAGAACAAGATTCTGTCTCAAAAAATATAAATAAAAAAATAAAATAATAATAATAATAATAATAATAATGTTGTGTGTTCTTTGGGTTAGTGCAGTGACCCAGAAGAGCTCAAGAATATTTTTTACTATATAAGGATTTGACCTTACATAGTAACTCCAAATGTAACAGCTGAATAAGATAGGAGTAACTTCAGTCTATAGTGTTGTGCATTAGAAGAACACCTTGTTTCTTCTGTTGTTCCTGTACTTAAATATTGTATTTAATATTTTAGAGTTATAGCTATGAATAAGTTATCCATTTTCAACATATGAGATTATCCTCTCCCATAGTGGCCTTTTCTCACATTACCATATTTTGGTTATTGATGAGCATCAGCCCTGGGGAAGGGAGAGATTACTAGACTATTTTCCCCTGTGCTGCCAACTCTAACAGAATATTTAGGAAAAGTTTGCTATTTATGAATGCTGTCTGCAACCTGTATGGGCCTCACTGAGGTTTTTAAAAATTTATTAACTAAGCTCAGAAGCCTACAATTTGTCAAATGGCAATAAAATTTTTTGGATGAGTTTATTGTTATAGCAACTGGGTAGCCCAACATTTGTGCAAGAAGTGTCAGGTAAAGACAGAAGAGATTTGTTTGTTATCCGTGCTTGGCTCTTGGTAGTTGTCTTCTTAGGAACATTATGCCTAACTCATCCATGTATAAAATGACTTGCTAGGATTAGGTCCTTTCTGAGTTTCCCCTTCTAGCTGTATGAATTTGACTCCATAGAAATTTCTTATTTTCTCTATTAGAATGGGTTAGGCCAGTGCCTGCCCTATAGTTGTAATATCTAGAAGAAATTTGCCACCTTGTACCTATGTTTTAATTGAAATCAGCTGGTTTCATTCATTTAGGAATCTTTCGTATGTTTATAGTAGCCCTTACCAAAATGAAAACAGATCATGACTTGGAATCAACCCAAATGTCCATCTGTGACAGACTGGATTAAGAAAATGTGGCACATATACACCATGGAATACTATGCAGCCATAAAAAAAGGATGAGTTTGCATCCTTTGTAGGGACATGGATGCAGCTGGAAACCATCATTCTTAGCAAACTATCGCAAGAACAGAAAACCAAACACCGCATGTTCTCACTCATAGGTGGGAACCGAACAGTGAGATCACTTGGACCTGGGAAGGGGAACATCACACACCGGGGCCTATCATGGGGAGGGGGGAGGGAGGAGGGATTGCATTGGGAGTTATACCTGATATAAATGACGAATTGATGGGTGCTGACGAGTTGATGGGTGCAGCACACCAACATGGCACAAGTATACATATGTAACAAACCTGCACGTTATGCACATGTACCCTAGAACTTAAAGTATAATAATAATAATAATAATAATAATAAAGAAAACATGTTAACATTTCTTTCAAATAATCTCATACTTTAATGCCTTGATATTTTGATAAATAAGAATAGCAAATGATGGTATAACCTAAACCATAGTTGTGGTCACAGAAACAGAAGACCTTGGGGGTAGTGTGCAGCAAAACAGTTCTGCCAAGCAGATTGGGTGGTCCCCAAGAAGCTTGTGTGCCTGTATTTGTCCTTCATTTATTAAATAGATTTTTTGGTAGAAATAAGGAACAAAGTAGAGGTAGTTGACTGTAAGTCTAGATGCAGTTTCCTATTTCTAACTACTATCAATCTCTCTCTAGAAGCCATGCCTCAGAAAATCTGACCCCATAAAATCCCCACTTGAAATCCTGGCATCTTAGAACAACTTGTGGGCCCAGATCATCATTGCCAAAGTCAGTCTGATGATTAGTTTCCACACAAAACAGAAAGCTAAGTGGCACCTGATTGTGTTCCTCACGTTCTTGTCTGATACCAAGAAGGCCAGTAGGATGCACTGAGGAAAAAGTGGCCTTGAGATATGCACGTGATGGGACCTCTTCACAACGTATGGAGCATGTTGACTGTCCCCTCAATTATAACACTACACCTGCGACAGCTGACAATCTGTCATACACTAACTCATGCTAGATCTTTCACATAATTAACAGTACCCAGTCCATACGTATGTGAAACTAGTGGTGTCAAAGCATTTCATGTTCTGAACCACATTAAATAGGAATCCACCAGCCACTTTGCATGTAGAGTGACAGTGGCATAATGAGGTGTTGGCTCCTGCTTGGGCCAGCTATGATAATGGCATGAGCATCATATCAAAATGTAGAAATATTATGGAGTCATTAAAATGATATTTACCAGGATATTTTTAATAACTTGCTGCTATTTCTATCTTAGCTGCCTTTTGCTTGAGTCTTTTGAAGAAGGTTTGTCTCAATAACATGCCTAAGTAATGCTGGGACTGTTTGCAGACAAAAGATCAGGGAGCCTATTGGCCAGAAGCATCCTGAGAAGGCAGCCCACCCCTCCTTTCTGGAGTCATTGATTAAGGCAGAAGCTGAGCGGTGGGCAGTCATCCCAGATGCTCACCGTAGAACTGACTGTGAACACAAAGCAATGGGAGAGTCTTCTACAAATTATGCCCAAATTATGGGCCTAAAAAGAGTCCTTGAGAAAGAACACTTCCTATGTGGGCTTAATGAAGGTAGAGTTACACTGTTGGCCAAAGCACAGTTACATACACAAAGACTTTTGCAAAAATACTGTGTTTTTTAGAGACACCTTAGAAAGTGTGTAACAAGGGCGGGGCACGGTGGCTCATGCCTGTAATCCCAGCACTTTGGGAGACTGAGGCGGGCGGATCACCAGAGGTCAGGAGTTCAAGACCAGCCTGGCCAACATGGTGAAACTCTGTCTCTCCTAAAAATACAAAAATTAGCTGAGTATGGTGGCCGGTGCCTATGATCCAAGTTACTCAGGAGGCCAAGGCAGGAGAATCACTTGAAACCCGGAGGCAGAGGTTGCAGTGAGCCGAGACTGCGCCATTGCACTGCAGCCTGGGTGACAGAGTGAAACTCCATCTCAAAAAATAAAAATAAAAATAAAAATAAAAAAAAATAAGAAAGAGAATGTGCAACAAATCACTACAACTAAAAAAACTAAAAAGTAACAGGTTCATTCATGAACACCTCTGAGAGACATCAAAACATTACTTAATCATGTTTCTAGGCTTTTTTCTTTCAATAATCCCTGATATTCTTAAACATTAGGTTGCTGACACTTTTTTTTTTTTTTTTGAGACGGACTCTCGCTCAGTCTCCCAGGCTGAAGTGCAGTGGCTGGATCTCAGCTCACTGCAAGCTCTGCCTCCCGGGTTTACCCCATTCTCCTGCCTCAGCCTCCCGAGTAGCTGGGACTACAGGCGCCCGCCACCTCGCCTGGCTAGTTTTTTTTTTTTTTTTTTTTTTTTTGTATTTTTTAGTAGAGACGAGGTTTCACCGTGTTAGCCAAGATGCTCTCGATCTCCCAACCTCGTGATCCGCCCGTCTACACTTTTTTTTTTTTTTTTTTTTGAGACGGAGTCTCGCTCTGTCGCCGAGGCTGGAGTGCAGTGGCGCTATCTCAGCTCACTGAGAGCTCCGCCATCCGGGTTCACGCCATTCTCCTGCCTCAGCCTCCCGAGTGGCTGGGACTACAGGCGCCTGCCACCATGCCCAGCTAATATTTTTAGTAGAGACGGGGTTTCACCGTGTTAGCTAGGATGGTCTCGATACCCTGACCTCGTGATCCACCCACATTGGCCTTCCAAAGTGCTGGGATTACAGGCGTGAGCCACCTTGCCCAGCCTGACACTTCTTTTTTGTTGGTAGACAGTGATAAAGCATTGCTTTGGAACGTTAAGAGATAATCATTCTATAAGATCTAATGTTTCTCAAATATGGACTATATGACAAGCACTTTGCTGACTTCTTTATGCATATACCAGGGAGGTCAAATACCTTGTCCAGTATCACAGAACCAGTGAGGGAAGGTCAAAGCTGCCACTGCAACCCAGAAAGTCTGACTCCACACCTACTATGCTATTTGTGTTTTAAATCAAGTTCATCAGCTTTATGGAACCTCAAAGATTATGACTGGTTGTACACAGTGGGAGATACACATAAACCTGAAAGCATGTATAATTTAAAACGAACTTAAGAAATTTCTTTGACTTGGCTTATGTTCTTGAAGTCACCTTTAAAAGTTCCCGTGTGTGTCGGTGTGTGTGTGTGTGTGTGTGTGTGTGTGTAAATACTTGGAAGCTTCTGATTTACTATGAATAAAAATGTCATTCATGTTCGTTTATGTTTTACAAACCATTTTTACATGTATCCCATAAACCTCCTGAAAATCTTGAGAGAAAAGCAATCCAGATATTACCTTTCCAGTTTTGCAGATGAGAACCCTGAAGGACTATGTACCTGTTACACCACTGAACAATGGGAAAACCAGGTTTCCTGTCTCCCTATTCCATCTTGTTCCAGTATTCCATTCTACCTGTCCTCTTTGGTTTCAGTGGTAACCTTTAGTAAGAAAGTGGTAGCAGTGCTCCTAAATCTTTGGTAAATTAAATGAAAGGTTTTGTTTGTTTGTTTGAGACAGGGTCTCGTTCTGTCACCCAGGCTGGAGTGCAGTGGCACAATCACAGCTCACCGCATCTTCAACCTCCCAGGTTAAGTGATTCTCCCACCTCAGCCTCCCCAGTAACTGGGACTGTGGACACGTGCCACTACACCCAGCTAATTTTTTTTTTTTTTTTTTTTTTTTTTTTTTTTTTTTTTGAGACGGAGTCTCGCTCTATCGCCCAGGCTGGAGTACAGTGACGTGATCTCGGCTCACTGCAAGCTCCGCCTCCCGGGTTTCACGCCATTCTCCTGCCTCAGCCTCCCGAGTAGCTGGGACTACAGGTGCCCGCCACCACGCCCGGCTAGTTTTTTTTTGTATTTTTTTAGTAGAGACGGGGTTTCACCATGTTAGCCAGGATGGTCTCGATCTCCTGACCTCGTGATCCACCCGTCTCGGCCTCCCAAAGTGCTGGGATTATAGGCTTGAGCCGCCATGCCCGGCCCACCCAGCTAATTTTTAATTTTTTGTAGAGATCTGGTCTCGCTATGTTGCCTAAGCTCGTCTCAAACTCCTGGGCTCAAGCAGTCCTCCCTCCTCAGCCTCCTGAATAGCTGGGATTACAGGCACATGCCACCATTACCAACAAAAGATTTTTCTGAAATCACAGCATGTGTCAAAGTCAAAGCCATGACTAAGGCTGTGAATTCTTGAGTCTGCCATATGTCTGTGCCAGCAGCTCATTTTTGGACTTTCCATTTTCTTTCAGAGAATGAGATTCAGATTCTGTTGAGCTGAGAAGAAGATATAGAAAGCATATAAAATAAAAACAAATACTTGGATAATTTAAAGTAAGATCTAGTTGCTGGAGGGATTTTTTTTCCTCCAGGAAATTAAAATTACTGAGAGATTTTCCCAGAGAGCTAATATTCCCTTCATGCAGTGTCTGAGAGGGAAGGACTTTTTTTTTTTTTTTTTGTTAAACATGTATACACTCAGTGTTAAATTGAGTGCATCTCATTTCATATGTAGTGGCTCACCCATTGGCACTACCCTTTTCCTGTTATATCCAGTTTCTATTAAAATAGGTTAATTAAAATTTTTAAATGAAATTATTCTTTCTCCTTATCATTCTGACAGTTTGCTGTCTCCTAAGTGAAAAGTCAGTCACTGAGTTTGGACAGTTGTAGTTCCAGTAAGAGGTCTCAGTCCCAAGCACCCACTGAGCACGCCGCAGGTACCAGGCACTTTGCATGTGTTAATTCTGTTCTCATGCCATGTACATGATGCCCATTTTACAGATCGAGAAATATGTGCTCAGAAAGGCAAAGCTGCACAGCTAGAAGCAGACAAGACTATGATCTGTGGTCTGTTGTTATAACCTATCTATCCTTTTTCTACTTATTTGTAACATATTTGCAGGCTGGGGGCCAGGTCTGGCCTGAAGACAAAATTAATCATAATTTTGATGAAGATAGAGGTACTTTTGCTGCTGGCAACTACTTACTGTGGCTCACTATGTGCTAGACCCTATTCTGAGTGCCTTATCCACTTAATACTCCCCACAGCTCCGTGAGGTAGGGATTGTTTTTGTCCCCATTTTCCAGATGAGCAAGTGAAGGCACACAAGGTTAAGTACTTTGCCCACGTTAGTAAGTGGTAAAGCCAGGATTCAAACTTAGGTAGTGAGGCTCTCCGGGGTCAGTGCTCATAATCATGACCTTTCATTTTTCACTGGTGTCATACTGCATTATTTTTTAAAGAAATTATGATTGAAAACTTGGGAGATTTTACATAAAAATACAGATTTCCAGCTTGTCTTGAAAAGTCAGAAGTTTGGCAACCCCAAGTCCACTCTCCTCCAGGGCACAAACTGTCTGGTACTGAGTGCCCAGCTCCCTTCAGCCTAGACCCACTCTCTACACATCTCATTTGCATCTCTGGCCTGGCACTGGTGCACGGAGGAGTATGTAGCCGGAGACTGCCCCACTCTCTGCTCATTGGCTTCCGGCAACACCTGTCCTAGGAGCCAGAGGTTCTGGTGATTCTGGAACATGGCAGGTTCAAACCAAGAAAGGGGTAGAGTAATTCCCAACTGAAATTGGAGCTTTTTAAACAATTGATTTTCTACATCATTTTTTCTTTTAGTTGGTAAGAGAACTCTTAGTGTCTTTGTCTTTAAAGTGTAGTTATTATACCACCGGAATCTTCATCACCTGGGTACTTTAAAAGTGTGCATTTTGGAACCTTACCCCAAACCTGTTTTCTGGAGAACAGAGCTAGAAATAACACATTTTAACAGTCTCTCCAGGTGATTCTTTTATGCACTTAAGTGTGAAAAGTCTACTTTCCAAGATATGCCAGAAATGAATATTTGTTGGCTTCTAGAGAATTAAAGGTGACTCTTTTAATCCTTGCCAGGTTTTGAATTTATTTTGTTATTGATTAGTCATTTCAAAATTTTTCTTCTGTGTTGGCCTAGTTCCTTTCTGTTCCCTTACTTATAGTTGATCTATTGATCTGCACTCTTGGATGCAAGTTGCAAAATTAACTCAAATTATTTAAGCAGGAAAGTGAATTTGGGAGTTCAAGCAATCAAAATGATGGGCATCCTTGATTTCAGGTATGAAATCAGAGATCAGAGGCTCAGTCTGGGATATTAGATGACTTTCTCCATCTTTCACCTCTCCTTTCCTCTGTGTGGACTTAATTCTCTGGCAGGTCATGTCAAGCTATGTCAAGATGGCTGCCAATACCTGCAGCATGAGAACCTATTAGCAAATAGGCTCCAGCCTCAAGCAACCACCTCTGGCTTCATGGTTGCAGTAAATCTTCCATGTCTGACATTCAAATTTGTTTGCGTTAGATCACGTACCTATTCCTGACCTAATAACAAAGACAAAAATGATAGAATACTCCAGATTGGCAAGGAGTACGATGTGGAGCCAGGAGTAGGTCCCCTCCTGGACCATGTGGGACCTGGAGTGGAGGGAAGCACCACAAGGATACCTGAGTGGTGCTAGCAGGAGAAGAGCAGATAGATGCAGGGCTGGGAATACCTACAGGCAGCCTCCTCAAGGGTACTACATCTTTGGTGGTGGTGGTGGTTTAGTAGGCTTAGCATGTCCCCCATCCAGCTTTTAGATTACCTTTACTCTCATGTGTGTCATTGGGAGCTTCTCATCAGAGAAAGCTTTGAAAACAGCCTTTTATCATTCTTCAGTCTGTTTTCACTAAATCAGAAATGTCTACAGAATTACTGTGGGACATAGAAATTCGCTACATACCCTGATTATTCAATTTTAAAGCCCCATAGAGATTGACATTTAATATCATCGGCCTCTATAAAAATTCAACCAGAATGTCAACAATGCCATTTGGGGATACTTTGATGACATCACCCCGATGTTTCTAGTTAATAAGAAGGCAAGGAGACTCAAGTATTTTGAACCTTCTTTTAAGACTCAAGTCGTATCAGTCCGCCCACATGATACTGTTCTCGGGGTAACTGTCTGGGTTTTCACAGGAACATAACTTTTTCAAAAGAGGTTCCAATCTGACTCACTGGTGTAGCTCTCTCCATATTCTAAACTTTTGTATATGTTTCAGCTTAATTTACCTTTGATCTTTGATCTTTGCCAGTGTCTACCAAAGATATTTATACAAATAGAAAAATAACATAAAATAATTTATACAAGAATGGTTAATAATGCCACTGTGTCTGTGTTTTCACCCTGGATACATTTTTGTGCCCAAACATCTTCTGAATAATGAAATCAAGTGATACCTATAGAATGAGGGTGCAGATCCATCTGTGTTTTGATGGCCTTCTTAGTTTAAGAGTTTGAGTCATGAATTTGTTTCTTCTTTGACATTTCCAAGATTGTGAGCAATATATTACTTGGGATTTTTTTCCCCTTCTTCTTAAGCAAAATAAGTTTCATTGATCATTTCGATGCTTTCTAATTAAGGGACAGACATCTAAATAAAATAGAAGTAATAGTTACTGGCCAGGAATTAGGAAAGGATAAGAGCGTTTAAGAATATAGATGTGTATAGTTGCATACTTCCCAGGTATGGGTTATGATTGCTGAATACCTTTTTTTCCCCCCTCTCTTTCTCTCTCTCTCTCTCTCTCACCTCTTCACATGATTAAGCAGCCGATTCTGGTGAACAAGACGAGCACACTCTCCAAGAAACAGCATTACCACCTGTGAATAATAGCATCATCGCTGCTCCCATCACGGACCCTTCTCAGAAGTTCCCTCAATACCTACCTCTTTCTGCAGAGGATAATTTAGGTCCTCTACCTGAAAACTGGGAGATGGCCTATACCGAAAATGGAGAAGTCTATTTTATAGAGTAAAGTATACCATTATTTCTACCTAAATCTCTCTTTCTTTTCCCTTCCTTCCCTCTGTCTAGCAGCTGCCAATGTAAACTACATTTAAGGGATTGATCACCCACTGATGGTATTTTTTAATAAGGTTTAATAAGTTTTGCATAAAAAGGTAATTAATTATCTACTTATTGATTCTGAACAGTTTAAGGAAGCATAAAGTTAATCATTTCCCTAAAGGTTTAGACAACTACATTATGGTATATAGAAATTATGACATAATATTTAAAGAGCATATTTAACCATTAAAAATAGTAAATATGTTGCTTTTTTTTTCTTAATTGAACTGCAATGTCATTGTTTTAAGACTTCTTCATATATTCTGGATACAATTCCTTTATCATGTATGTGATTTGTATGCGTTTTCTCCAAGTCTAGCTTTTCTTTTCATTGTCTCAACTATGTCTTTCAAAGAGCAAAAATTCTTAATTTTGATGAAGTCTGAT
The DNA here is from genome assembly GCF_007565055.1 of Rhinopithecus roxellana. Lineage (NCBI taxonomy): Eukaryota > Metazoa > Chordata > Mammalia > Primates > Cercopithecidae > Rhinopithecus > Rhinopithecus roxellana. The sequence continues at coordinate 72,699,213 of NC_044549.1, read as the reverse complement.
TTATCAGTTTTCTTTTTAGTCAATTGTGCTTTTTCTGTAGTAGCTAGGAAATCTTTGCCTAACACAGTCAAAAATATTTTCATTTTTTACATTTTGTGTTTAGGTCTGCAATACACAAGTTAATATTTTTACATGGTGCAAGGTGTATGAATTAAGATTTGAGAACAGACAGACAGGAAAGTCTTTCAGATTTATAAAATGTAAATGCTATATAGTTAAACATTTAATAATCTTTTCTGAAAAGGAAAAAAAAAAGGCTACATTTTAAACCATTCTGGAAAATCTAAGATAATGTGATTTTCCTAACCAACAGTAGTCAGTTTTTAAATGCAGTATTTTGACTGTATTATCCTATCATTGAGATTCACCGTGTTTTAATGTACCACTAAGAAAAAGAAAATGACTGATTAAATTACTTAAAAAATAAAACCACAGATTCATCTATTATACTCACAGAGATTGAAATTGATCTACTGTTAACAATAACAAAGGGGAGGACATTGCAGAAAACTATGAGAAGGATCTCAATTTTGCAAAATATGCATGTATACACACATATCCTACATCTATTCTGTGTGTACATTTGTTTCTGTTAATATGTAGATCAAGTTCTAGACGCAGAAAGTTCTAGAAGTATCTATTAACAGTTGGGTTTGAGTTAAGTAAATAACTTACTTTCTAACCAGATGTTTCATTGATGTGGGTTGTGAATTTTTTATACTTTGTGTGTGTGTGTGTATATACACACTTTATTTATTTATTTATTTATTTGTTTATTTATTTATTTATTTCCCTTCCTGAGATGGGGCCTCACTGTATTGCCTGGGCTGGAGTGCCGTGGCATGATCATAGCTCACTACAGCCTCTATCTCCTGGGCTTAAGTGATCCTCCCACCTCAGCCTCCCAAAGTGCTGGAATTACAGGTGTGAGTCACTAAGCCTGGCATACTTAAGCATATGTTTTATAATTAGAAAAAAAATGAAATTTAGGTAGTATGATTTTTCTAAACATATGGGAGTTAGAGAAAAGGTTTGGATCTCAGAACACCCTCTTGGACAGCTGGGTGCAGTGGCTCACACCTGTAATCCCAGCATTTTGGGAGGCCAAGGCAGGCAGATCATCTGAAGTCACGAATTCTAGACCAGCCTGGCCAACATGATGAAACTCCATCTCCATTTAAAGATACAAAAATTAGCCAGGTATGGTGGTGCATGCCTATAGTTCCAGCCACTTGAGAGGCTGAGGCAGGAGAATCACTTGAACCTGGGAGATGGAGGTTGCAGTGAGACGAGATCGCACCACTGCATAGCTTGGGTAACAGAGCAAGGCTCTGTCTCAAAAAAAAAAAAAAATTCTTCCAGAACCTACCCAGGAAGAATTCTGAGATAAGTGAATTAGAGTTTCTGTGCTGTTTTCTAGCTAGAGGGAGGGGACAACTCATGTTTCTGTCTTCATGTTAATGACAAATGCTTTTTAAAAATAAGGATAAAAGAAGTAGTCTTTTCTTGAGAGTCAAGAAGTGTATTAATTAAGAGCTCAACTAAAGGGTCATGTTGTTTCCATCATTTACAAGTTATTTGACCGTAGGAACTTTACCTCTTGTGTCTCAGTTTACTATATATATAAAAAAAGAGAACATGAATACCATGAGTTGTACCTACCTTGTCAAACTGTTGGTAAGAATTAGAGGAGATAGAGAAACTAAAGTTCTTGGGCTAGTACTAATTAGTGATCACTATTGTTATTGTTACCATTTTCATCATCATTAGCTGTGGTTATTCTGAGGAGTTTAAACATTGTTATAAAAATGGATGCCAACCATAAAATCTGGATGTTTTACTTAGCTTTTGTAATAAATTGCCTTTGAAATTATGTCACATTAGTAAAGAAGAATTATGCTGAGAAAAGGGAAGGATATTAGGTGTTCCTGGTACAGATTAATCTGTGAAACTCAGATTCTTAGAAAAGAATGTACCAGTAATTTTGTTCAAAACAAACTTGATACATTGGAAAAAGGGAAGTTGGATATCCTGATGGTTAGCAGGATGCTGGCCTTCTAAACTATGGCTGGCTTTCAAGAGAATGTAGTGATTTACCTAGTTTTTATAACTTAGCTTTTAGGTGATGTAAAGCCAATGTTTCACTTGCCTAAGGTTTAATAGAAAAATTATACAAAAATGTGGCTTATGATAAATATGGGATTTGTTTGCGACTATCAAATTTCACATATATTAAGTGATTAGATACATATCATTTATATTTTTAGCCTAAATTGTATATACCAGTTACTTTGTTTTCATGTGTTTTTCATTCTAAAAAACTTCTTTTTAGGATATCTTACATTGAATAGCAAATTAAACCGCATTAGAACCAGATCTACCTTGTTTATGCATGTGCGTGTGTGTACACTCACACGCAAATATATATACATTTGCTTTATAGTTTTTGGGAAATTGAAGAAATAGTAGAAATTTAAAAGAACTTTAAAAAATCAAGCATTGATTTGTAAACCTTTGACATTGTATAGAAAATAAACATAATAAGTCTTTGAAAGGAAGAGCAAATAAGACAGACTTGCTAGGGAACCTGGGATCAAAGGAATACTAGGTGATGAGTTCCCTTTCTGTTTTACTTCATTTATCCAGACTTAGAGCTAAAGAGCCAGCAACCCAGAAATACCAACAGATGGAGGCAAATAAAGCCCTAGTAAAAGCCTGCTCTCTCTAGCCAAAGGATCAGGAAAGGGGCATCCTACAAGACAGAAAACTTTTATACAACAACCATTCTACTCTAGCAACAGCACAGAAAAACCTGTGGTCCCACGCCCCAAGGGTAGAAGCTTAGACTTCTATCCTTGACAGGCTGTGTGACTAGAAGCTGAAACTTCCCTGCTGGGTGGTGTCAGAAAACGCCAAGTGTAGAGCTGGCACTTTGCATCCAGGCAGTAAGGAGATTCCCCTTATTTCCACATAGATTTAGTGGAGACCACTTGAGGGAACTCAGGACTTCCACCCCACCTGGCAGTAATGAAACACCCTCTTCCTCCCCACTGGTGTGATGTCAGAGGAGGTTTAGAGGAGAATCAGGATTTTTACCACCATCCAGTGGTAAAGAGCCCACCCTCTCCGTATGGAGTCAGAGAGGCCACCTTGTGAGCAATAGTGAGATAGTCCTACCCCTCCCAGCCTGGCTGGTATCAACAAAGAGGGGAGCTTAAGCCACCATCCCCACCCAGCAGTAAGAAGGAGCCCATTCCCCTCTCCGGTGTCAACAAAAGCCAAGTGGGGACCCCACCTAAAAGTAACAGATAACCCCCTTTCCTCTTTTCAGCCATATTAGGAAAAGCCAATAGAAGGTTTAAGATCCAGACCCCTATAATGTAATGCCGAAAAGATCCACATTAATAAAAAAAAAAAAAAATCACTTGTTATCCTAAGAATCAGGAAGATATCAAAATGAGTGAAAAAAGGCGATGAGTAAATACCAACGCAGGGATAATAGCACTGTTAGAATTACCTAACAGATTTTAATGCAGCCATTATAAAATTACTTCATCAAGCAGTTCTACCATGCTTAAGCCAAATAGAAAATTAGAATATTTCAGCCAAAAATAGAAAGTCTCAGCAAAGCCATAGAAGATTTAGAAAAAAAATAGTAATTTTTCAACTGAAAACTACAATAGCCAAAACAAAAAGCTTAGTAGATGGATTCAACAGCAGAAGAGAGTGGGGAGAGGAAAGAATCTGTGGACCTGAAAATAGAAATTACCCAATGAGAACAATAGAGAGAAAATCAACTGGGGGAAAAAAAAACAACCAAAAATAAAAACAAACAGAGCTTCAGGGGCATTTGGAACAATAACAAGAGATCTAACATTTATTTCATTGGAGTCCCAGGGGAAGATAAAGTGGGTGGGACTGAAAAGAAAAGTACTTGAAGAACTAATGGTTGAAAATTTTCTGAATTTGGCAAAAGAAATAAACCTACAGATTCAATAAGCTGGCTGAACCCAAAGAAAACTACAGCAAGAGGGTCGGAGCAAGATGGCCAAATAGGAACAGCTCCAGTCTCCAGCTCCCAGCGTGAGGGAGACAGAAGACAGGTGATTTCTGCATTTTCAACTGAGGTACTGGGTTCATCTCACTAGGGAGTGCCGGACAATCAGTGCTGGTCAGCTGCTGCAGCCCGACCAGGGAGAGCTGAAGCAGGGCGAGGCATCACCTCACCTGGGAAGCGCAAGGGGGAAGGGAATCCCTTTTTCTAGCCAGGGTAACTGAGACACACAACAACTGGAAAATCGGGTAACTCTCACCCCAATACTACGCTTTACCAAGGGTCTTAGTAAACGGGCACACCAGGAGATTATATCCCACACCTGGCCGGGAGGGTCCCACGGCCACGGAGCCTCCCTCATTGCTAGCACAGCAGTCTGCGATCTAACGGCAAGGCAGCAGCGAGGCTGGGGGAGGGGCGCCCGCCATTGCTGAGGCTTAAGTAGGTAAACAAAGCCATTGCTGAGGCTTAAGTAGGTAAACAAAGCCGCTGGGAAGCTCGAACTGGGTGGAGCTCACAGCAGCTCAAGGAGCCCTGCCTGTCTCTGTAGACTCCACCTCTGGGGACAGGGCACAGTTAAACAACAACAACAACAAAAAGCAGCAGAAACCTCTGCAGACGCAAACGACTCTGTCTGACAGCTTTGAAGAGAGCAGTGAATCTCCCAACACGGAGGTTGAGATCTGAGAACGGACAGACTGCCTGCTCAAGTTGGTCCCTGACCCCTGAGTAGCCTAACTGGGAGACATCCCCCACTAGGGGCAGACTGACACCCCACGCCTCACACGGTGGAGTGCACCCCTGAGAGGAAGCTTCCAAAGCAAGAATCAGACAGGAACACTTGCTGTTCAGCAATATTCTATCTTCTGCAACCTCTGCTGCTGATACCCAGGCAAACAGGGTCTGGAGTGGACCTCAAGCAATCTCCAACAGACCTACAGCTGAGGGTCCTGACTGTTAGAAGGAAAACTAACAAACAGGAAGGACACCCACACCAAAACCCCATCAGTACGTCACCATCATCAAAAACCAGAGGCAGACAAAACCACAAAGATGGGGAAAAAGCAGGGCAGAAAAGCTGGAAATTCAAAAAATAAGAGCGCATCTCCCCCTGCAGAGGAATGCAGCTCATCGCCAGCAACGGATCAAAGCTGGACAGAGAATGACTTTGACAAGATGAGAGAAGAAGACTTCAGTCCATCAAATTTCTCATAGCTAAAGGAGGAATTACATACCCAGCGCAAAGAAACTAAAAATCTTGAAAAAAGAGTGGAAGAATTGATAACTAGAATAATTAATGCAGAGAAGGCCATAACTGAACTGATAAAGATGAAAACCATGACACGAGAAATACGTGACAAATGCATAAGCTTCAGTAACCTAACTCGATCAACTGGAAGAAAGAGTATCAGCGACTGAGGATAAAATGAATGAAATGAAGTGAGAAGAGAAATCTAAAGAAAAAAGAAGAAGAAGAAATGAACAAAGCCTGCAAGAAGTATGGGATTATGTAAAAAGACCAAATCTATGTCTGATTGGGGTGCCTGAAAGTGAGGGGGAAAATGGAACCAAGTTGAAAAACACTCTTCAGGGTATCATCCAGGAGAACTTCCCCAACCTAGTAGGGCAGGCCAACATTCAAATTCAGGAAATACAGAGAACACCACAAAGATACTCCTCAAGAAGAGCAACTCCAAGACACGTAATTGCCAGATTCACCAAAGTTGAAATGAAGGAAAAAATCTTAAGGGCAACCAGAGAGAAAGGTCGGGTTACCCACAAAAGGAAGCCCATCAGACTAACAGCAGATCTCTCAGCAGAAACTCTACAAGCCCGAAGAGAGTGGGAGCCAATATTCAACATTCTTAAAGAAAAGAATTTTCAACCCAGAATTTCATATCCAGCCAAACTAAGTTTCATAAGTGAAGGAGAAATAAAATCCTTTACAGATAAACAAATGCTTAGAGATTTTGTCACCACCAGGCCTGCCTTACAAGAGACCTGAAGGAAGCACTAAACATGGAAAGGAACAACCAGTACCAGCCATTGCAAAAACATGCCAAAATGTAAAGACCATCGAGGCTAGGAAGAAACTGCATCAACTAACGAGCAAAATAACCAGTTAATATCATAATGGCAGGATCAAGTTCACACATAACAATATTAACCTTAAATGTAAATGGACTAAATGCTCCAATTAAAAGACACAGACTGGCAAAATGGATAAAGAGTCAGGACCCATCAGTCTGCTGTATTCAGGAGACCCATCTCACATGCAGAGACATACATAGGCTCAAAATAAAGGGATGGAGGAAGATCTACCAAGCAAATGGAGAACAAAAGAAAGCAGGGGTTGCAATCCTAGTCTCTGATAAAACAGACTTTAAACCATCAAAGATCAAAAGAGACAAAGAAGGCCATTACATAATGGTAAAGGGATCAATTCAACAGGAAGAGCTAACGATCCTAAATATATATGCACCCAATACAGGAGCACCCAGATTCATAAAGCAAGTCCTTAGAGACCTACAAAGAGACTTAGACTCCCATACGATAATAATGGGAGACTTCAGCACCCCACTGTCAACATTAGACAGATCAACGAGACAGAAAGTTAACAAGGATATCCAGGAATTGAACTCATCTCTGCACCAAGCAGACCTAATAGACATCTACAGAAGTCTCCACCCCAAATCAACAGAATATACATTCTTCTCAGCACCACATCACACTTATTCCAAAATTGACCACATAATTGGAAGTAAAGCACTCCTCAGCAAATGTACAAGAACAGAAATTATAACAAACTGTCTCTCAGACCACAGTGCAATCAAACTAGAACTCAGGACTGAGAAACTCAATCAAAACCGCTCAACTACATGGAAACTGAACAGCCTGCTCCTGAATGATTACTGGGTACATAACGAAATGAAGGCAGAAATAAAGATGTTCCTTGAAACCAATGAGAAAAAAGATACAACATACCAGAATCTCTGGGACACATTTAAAGCAGTGTGTAGAGGGAAATTTATAACACAATGCCCACAAGAGAAAGCTGGAAAGATCTGAAACTGACACTCTAACATCACAATTAAAAGAACTAGAGAAGCAAGAGCAAACACATTCAAAAATTAGCAGAAGGCAAAAATAACTAAGATCAGAGCAGAACTGAAGGAGATAGAGACACAAAAAACCCTCTAAAAAATAAGTGAATCCAGGAGTTGGTTTTTTGAAAAGATCAACAAAATTGATAGACTGCTAGCAAGACTAATAAAGAAGAAAAGAGAGAAGAATCAAATAGACGCAATAAAAACTGATAAAGGGGTTATCACTACCGACCCCACAGAAATACAAACTACCATCAGAGAATACTATAAACACCTCTACGCAAATAAACTAGAAAATCTAGAAGAAATGGATAATTTCCTGGACACTTACACTCTCCCAAGACTAAACCAGGAAGAAGCTGAATCCCTGAATAGACCAATAGCAGGCTCTGAAATTGAGGCAATAATTAATAGCCTGCCAACCAAAAAAAGTCCAGGACCAGATGGATTCACAGCTGAATTCTACCAGAGGTATAAGGAGGAGCTGGTACGATTCCTTCTGAAACTATTCCAATCAATAGAGAAAGAGGGAATCCTCCCTAACTCATTTTATGAGGCCAACATCATCCTGATACCAAAGCCTGACAGAGACACAACAAAAAAGAATTTTAGACGAATATCCCTGATGAACATCGATGCAAAAATCCTCAATAAAACACTGGCAAACCGGATTCAGCAGCACATCAAAAAGCTTATCCACCATGATCACGCGGGCTTCATCCCTGGGATGCAAGGCTGGTTCAACATACGCAAATCAATAAATGTAATCCAGCATATAAACCGAACCAAAGACAAAAACCACATGATTATGTCAATAGATGCAGAAAACGCCTTTGACAAAATTCAACAGCCCTTCATGCTAAAAACGCTCAATAAATTCGGTATTGATGGAACGTACCTCAAAATAATAAGAGCTATTTATGACAAACCCACAGCCAATATCATACTGAATGGGCAAAAACTGGAAAAATTCCCTTTGAAAACTGGCACAAGACAGAGGTGCCCTCTCTCACCACTGCTATTCAACATAGTGTTGGAAGTTCTGGCCAGGGCAATCAGGCAAGAGAAAGAAATCAAGGGTATTCAGTTAGGAAAAGAAGAAGTCAAATTGTCCCTGTTTGCAGATGACATGATTGTATATTTAGAAAACCCCATTGTCTCAGCCCCAAATCTCCTTAAGCTGATAAGCAACTTCAGCAAAGTCTCAGGATACAAAATTAATGTGCAAAAATCACAAGCATTCTTATACACCAGTAACAGACAGAGAGCCAAATCATGAATGAACTTCCTTTCACAATTGCTTCAAAGAGAATAAAATACCTAGGAATCCAACTTACAGGGGATGTAAAGGACCTCTTCAAGGAGAACTACAAACCACTCCTCAGTGAAATAAAAGAGGACACAAACAAATGGAAGAACATATCATGCTCGTGGATAGGAAGAATCAATATTGTGAAAATGGCCATACTGCCCAAGGTTATTTATAGATTCAATGCCATCCCCATCAAGCTACCAATGAGTTTCTTCACAGAATTGGAAAAAACTGCTTTAAAGTTCATATGGAACCAAAAAAGAGCCTGCATTGCCAAGACAATCCTAAGCCAAAAGAACAAAGCTGGAGGCATCACGATACCTGACTAACTATACTACAAGGCTACAGTAACTAAAACAGCATGGTACTGGTACCAAAACAGAGATATAGACCAATGGAACAGAACAGAGTCCTCAGAAATAATACCACACATCTACAGCCATCTGATCTTTGACAAACTTGAGAAAAACAAGAAATGGGGAAAGGATTCCCTGTTTAATAAATGGTGCTGGGAAAATTGGCTAGCCATAAGTAGAAAGCTGAAACTGGATCTTTTCCTTACTCCTTATACGAAAATTAATTCAAGATGGATTAGAGACTTAAATGTTAGACCTAATACCATAAAAACCCTAGAAGAAAATCTAGGTAATACCATTCAGGACATAGGCATGGGCAAGGACTTCTTGTCTAAAACACCAAAAGTAACGGCAGCAAAAACCAAAATTGACAAATGGGATCTAATTAAACTGAAGAGCTTCTGCACAGCAAAAGAAACTACCATCAGAGTGAACAGGCAACCTACAGAATGGGAGAAAATTTTTGCAATCTACTCATCTGACAGAGGGCTAATATCCAGAACCTACAAAGAACTCAAACAAATTTACAAGAAAAAAACAAACAACCCCATCAAAAAGTGGGCAAATGATGAACAGACATTTCTCAAAAGAAGACATTCATACAGCCAACAGACACATGAAAAAATGCTCATCATCTCTCACCATCAGAGAAATGCAAATCAAAACCACAATGAGATACCATCTCACATCAGTTAGAATAGCAATCATTAAAAAGTCAGGAAACAACAGGTGCTGGAGAGGATGTGGAGAAATAGGAACACTTTTACACTGTTGGTGGGATTGTAAACTAGTTCAACCATTATGGAAAACAGTATGGCGATTCCTCAAGTATCTAGAACTATAAGTACCATATGACCCAGCCATCCCATTACTGGGTATATACCCAAAGGATTATAAATCATGCTGCTATAAAGACACATGCACACGTATGTTTATTGTGGCACTATTCACAATAGCAAAGACTTGGAATCAACCCAAATGTCCAACAGTGACAGACTGGATTAAGAAAATGTGGCACATATACACCATGGAATACTATATAGCCATAAAAAATGATGAGTTTGTGTCCTTTGTAGGGATATGGATGCAGCTGGAAACCATCATTCTCAGCAAACTATCGCAAGAAAGAAAACCAAACACCGCGTGTTCTCACTCATAGGTGGGAACTGAACAATGAGATCACTTGGACATGGGAAGGGGAACATCACACACCGGGGCCTATCATGGGGAGTGGGGAGGGGAGGGGGATTGCATTGGGAGTTATACCTGATGTAAATGACGAGTTGATGGGTGCTGACGAGTTGATGGGTGCAGCACACCAACATAGCACAAGTATACATACGTAACAAACCTGCATGTTATGTACATGTATCCTAAAACTTAAAGTATAATAATAATAATAATAAAATTGAAAAAAAAAAGAAATCTACAGCAAGACACATTCATAGTCAAATTTTTGAAAGCTAAAACCAGAAAAACGTTGAAAGCAACAAGAAATGACACCCTATGTATGTTAGTGAAACAAGTAAAATGACAGCATATTTGTCATCAGAAGCAACAAAGGCTGAAAGGAAGTGGCATAGCATTTTTGTAGTGCTGAAAGAAAAAAGAATTAACCCATAATTCTACATCCAGTGAAAATATCTTTTAGGAATCAAGGGAAAATGAAAATATTCTTAAATGAAAGAAAACTAAGAAAATTTGCTGCCTGCAGGCCTGCTCTCAATAATTGGCCAAAGGGTGTTCTCTAAATAAAAAGAAAATTCTAAAACAAAACCAAAATTCTAAAAAAACAAACAAAAACAATCAGGAAAATAGAAGAATGGAGAAAGTAAAACTATAGATAAATAAAATACTTTTCTTTACCTTTTGAGTTTTCTTTTTTCCCATTTTTATTGAGATATAATTAACATCTCTTTAAATTTTCCAAATTATGTTTAAAGCAACCATAATACTGTTTAATGGTTCTAAATGTGTGTAGAGAGACTATTTAAGATAATTTATTATAAGTGAGGGAGGGTAAAAGAATATCAATGGAGATAAGGTTTATCTACTTCAGTCAAAGTGGTAAAATGATGATGCCAGTAGACTATAAGATATATTAAATATATTTATAAATAATATATATATAATATGTGCATATATATGTAACGTAGTGTCTCAAGCAGCCACTTACAAGCTATACAAAGGAGATATACTCAACAGTACTGTAAATATATAAAAATGGAATTCTAAAATATTCATGTAACCCACAGAAAGGCCAGAAAAATAAAACAGAGAAAAGAAAAACAGAACAAAAAAAAAATTACAAGCAAAATGGAAGACTTAAGCCCTAACATATCAATAACTACATTTAATAAAGTGAACTAAATACAGCAGTTTAAAGTTGGGGAATGGCAAAGTGAATTAAAAAGCATGACCTAATTGTGTGATATCTGTGACGCATTATTTCAAATGTAACAGTATAGGTATGTTGAAAGTAAAGGATGGGAAAATATATCTTGCAAATGTTAATCAAAAGAGCAAGAGTTGACATATTAATGTCAGATACAGTAGGAAAATCTCCAATGAATTAGAAGTAAACTAAACAACATACTTTTAAATAATCTATGGGTCAAAGAGGAAGTCTCAAGGGAAATTAAAGATAAGTAAATAAATTGAACTGAATGAAAATGTAAATACAGCACATTAAAATAGGTGGGACACAGCCAAGGCAGTGATGAGAGGTAAATTTGTAGCACTAAACACATATATGAGAAAAGAGGAGAAGTCTCAAATTAACAATCTAAACTTGCAGTGCAAGAACCTGGAAAGAGAAGAATAACTTAAACACAAAATGATGGAAGGAAATAATAAAGATAAGAGGAGAAATCAATGCTATCAAGAGCAGAAAAACAATAGACAAAAATCAATGAAAGAAATAGCTGATTCTTCAAAAGGATTAAAAAAATTGAAGAATCTCTAATAAGATTGAGAAAGAAAAAATGAGAGAAGACCAAATTGTCAATATTAGGATTTAAATAAGGAATCGCTATGGACCCTAAAGTCATTCAAGATAATAAGGGGTGGAGATTCCTCCTCTCCACAGGGCATCCCTGAAAAAGAGAAGAATCAAATAAACACAATTAAAAAATGATAAAGGGGATATCACCACTGATCCTACAGAAATACAAACTAGCATCAGAGAATAGTATAAATACCTCTACACAAATAAACTAGAAAATCTAGAAGAAATAGATACATTCCTGGACACATACACTCACCCAAGACTAAACCAGAAAGAAGTTGCATTCCTGAATAGACCAATAACAACTTCTGAAATTGAAACAGTAATGAATAACCTACCAACCAAAAAAAGCCCAGAACCAGACAGATTCACAGCCAAATACTACCAGAGGTACAAAGAGGAGCTGGTATAATTCCTTCTGAAACTATTCCAAGAAATAGAAAAAGAGGGTGTCTCCCCTAACTTTTTTTGTGAGGCCAGCATCATCCTGATACCAAAACCTGGCAGACATACACACACACACACACACACACACACACACACACATTTCAGGCCAATATCCTTGATGAACATTGATGTGAAAATCCTTAATAAAATACTGGCAAACCGAATCCAGCAGCACAGTAAAACGCTTATCCACCACAATCAAGTCATCTTCAACATATGCAAGTCAATAAACATAATCCATCACATAAATGGAACCAATGACAAAAACCACATGATTATCTCAATAGTTGCAGAAAAGGCCTTCAATAAAATTCAACACCCTTTCATGCTAAAAACACTTGATAAACTAGTTATTGATGGAACACATCTCAAAATAATAAGAGCTATTTATTACAAACCTTCAGCTGATATTGTACTGAATGAGCAAAAGCTGGAACCATTCCCTTTGAAACTGGCATGAGACAAGGATACCCTCTCTCACCACCTGGAAGTTCTGGCTACGGCAATCAGGCAAGAGAAAGAAATAAAGAGTATTCAAATAGGAAGAGAGGAAGTCAAATTATCTCTATTTGCAGATGAAATGATTGCATATTTAGAAAACCCCATCATCTCAGCCTAAAAACTCCTTAAGCTTGTAAACAACTTCAGCAAAGTCTCAGGATACAAAATCAATGTGCAAAATTCACAAGCATTCCTATACACCAATAGTAGACAGAGAGCCAAATCATGAGTGAACTCCCATTCACAACTGCTACAAAGAGAATGAAATACCGAGTAATACAACTTACAAGGGATGTGAAGGGTCTCTTCATGGAGAACTACAAACCACTGCTCAAGGAAATAAGAGAGGACACAAACATGTGGAAAAACTTTCCATGTTCATGGATAAGAAGAATCAATATTGTGAAAATGGCCATACTACCCAAAGTAATTTATAGATTCAGTGCTATCCCCATCAACTACCATTGACTTTCTTCACAGAATTAGAAAAAAACTACTTTAAATTTCATATAGGACCAAAAAAAGAGCCCGTGTAGCCAAGACAATCCTAAGCCAAAAGAACAAAGTTGAAGGCATCATGCTATCTGACTTTAAACTATTCTATAAGGCTACAGTAACCAAAACAGCATGGTACTGGTACCAAAACAGAGATATAGACCAATGGAACAGAACAGAGCCCTCAGAAATAACACCACACGTCTACAACCATGTGACCTTTGACAAACCTGACAAAAACAAGCAATGGGGAAAGGATTCCCTATTTAATAAATGGTGCTGGGAAAATTGGCTAGCCATAAGTAGAAAGCTGAAACTGGATCTTTTCCTTACTCCTTATACGAAAATTAATTCAAGATGGATTAGAGACTTAAACTTAAGACCTAAAACCATAAAAACTCTGGAAGAAAACCTAGGCAATACCTTTCAGGACATAGGCATAGGCGAAGACTTCATGACTAAAACACCAAAAGCAATGGCAACAAAAGCCAAAATTGACAAATGGGATCTAATTAAGGTAAAGAGCTTCTGCACAGCAAAAGAAACTATCATCATAGTGAACGGGCAACCTATGGAATGGAAGAACATGTTTGGAATCTATTCATTTGACAAAGAGCTAATATCCAGCATCTACAAGGAACTTAACAAATATACAAGAGCAAAACAACCCTATCCAAAAGTGGGCGAAGGATATGAACAGACAGTTTTCAAAAGAAGACATTTATGTGGCCAACAAATATATGAAGAAAAGCTCATCATCACTGGTCATTAGAGAAATGCAAATCAAAACCACAATGAGATACCATCTCATCCAGTTAGAATGGCGATCATTAAAAAGTCAAGAAACAGGCCTGGCGCGGTGGCTCATGCCTGTAATCCCAGCACTTTGGGAGGCCGAGGCGGGCAGTTCACGAGGTCAGGAGATCAAGACCATCCTGGCTAACATGGAGAAAACCCATCTACTAAAAATACAGAAAATTTGTCAGGCATGGTGGCAGGCACCTGTAGTCCCAGCTAGTAGGGAGGCTGAGGCAGGAGAATGGTGTCAACCTGGGAGGCAGAGCTTGCGGTGAGCCAAGATTGCGCCACTACACTCCAGCCTGGGTGACAGAGTGAGACTCCTTCTTAAAAAAACAAAAAAAGTCAAGAAACATTGGGAGGCCCAGGTGGGCGGATCACGAGGTCAGAAGATCAAGACCATCCTGACTAACGTGGTGAAATGCCATCTCTACTAAAAATATAAAAATACAAAAAACTAGCCAGGCAAATTAGCACAAGCCTATAGTCCCAGGTACTCAGGAGACTGAGGCAGGAGAATCACTTGAACCCGGGAGGCAGAGGTTGCAGTGAGCTGAGATTGTGTCACTGCACACCAGCCTGGGCGACAGAGCAAGACTCCATCTCAAAAAAAATAAATAAATATAAATAAATAAATAAATAAAAAGTCAAGAAACAACAGATGCTGGAGAGCTGCTTTTACACTGTTAGTGGAAGTGTAAATGAGTTCAACTATTGTGGAAGACAGTGTGTTAATTCCTCCAGGATATAGAACTAGAAATACCATTTGTCCCAGCAATCCCATTACTGGGTTTATACCCAAAGGATTATAAATCATTCTACTATAAAGATACGTGCAGACGTATATTTATTGCAGCCCTATTCACAATAGCAAAGACTTGGAACCAACCCAAATGCCCATCAGTGATAGGCTGGATAAAGAAAATGTGGCACGTATATATCATGGAATACTATGCAGCCATAAGAAAGAATGAGTTCATGTTCTTTGCAGGGACATGGATGAAGCTGGAAACCATCATTCTCAGCAGACTAATATAGGAACAGAAAAGCAAACACCGCATGTTCTCAATTATAAGTGGGAGTCGAACAATGAGGACATATGGGCACAGGGAGGGAAACATCACACACTGGGGGGCCTATCAGGAGGTGGTGGGTAAGGGGAGGGACAACGTAAGGAGAAATACCTAATGTAGATGATGGGTTGATGAGTGCAGCAAACCACCATGGCACGTGTATACCTATGTAACAAACCTGCATGTTCTGCACATGTATCCCCGAACTTAAGTATAATTTTTTAAAAAAAGAAGAAGAAATAAGTAATGCAAGTAGTATTCCCAGGCTTAAATGAGTTACTCATCACAAAAAAAAAGATAATGAGGAATGAATTTGTATATTTAAGAACTCCTGAAAAAGAAATATTGAACTATTAACACTATTTCTACATAATCTCTTCCAGAAAATAAAAAAGGAGGAACACTGTACAGTTATTTTTATGAAGCTAGTATTACCTTGATGACAAAACTAAACACAGTACAAAAGAGGCATAGATGCAAACATCTTTAACAAAATGTTAGTAAGTAGTAATCAGCAATTTCCCATGACCAAGTGGGAATTGTTCTAGTGCTGCAAGGTTGTCTCAGTATTCAAATAAATCAATCAATGTAACCCACCATTTTAACAGGCTAAAGAATTAATGCTTATATTAATTGATGCGGAAAAGGCATTTGACAAAATTTAGCACTCTTCACATGAAGGCTTCTTAGAAAAACAGGAATTAAGGGAAATTTCTTTGACTTAATAAAGAACATCTACAGAAAACCTATGGCCAACATTATACTTAATAGTGAAAAGATGAAATGTTTTCCTTGCAAGTGTGAAAACAAGCCAAGGATGTCAGCTGTCCCCACTCTTTTTTCTTTTTTTTTTCTCGAGGCAGAGTCTCACTCCTGTTGCCCATGTTGGAGTGCAGTGGTGTGAACACAGCTCACTGCAGTCTTAACTTTCCTGAGCTCAGGTAATCCTCCCACCTCGGCCTCCCGAGTAGCTGGGACTACAGGTACATGCCACTATACCCAGCCAATGTTTTGTAGTTTTTGTAGACACAGGGTTTCTCTGTGTTGCTCAGGCTGGTCTCCAACTCCTGGGCTCAAGAAATCTACCTGCCTCAGCCACCCCAAGTGCTGAGCTGTTCCTACGCTTACTCAACATGATGCTGGAAGTTCTAGCCCTGGTTATGATTCAAGATAAAGAAGTAAAAGCCGGCCGGGCGCGGTGGCTCACGCCTGTAATCCCAGCACTTTGGGAGGCCGAGACGGGCGGATCACAAGGTCAGGAGATCAAGACCACGGTGAAATCCCGTCTCTACTAAAAATACAAAAAATTAGCTGGGCGCGGTGGCGGGCGCCTGTAGTCCCAGCTACTCAGGAGGCTGAGGCAGGAGAATGGCGTGAACCCGGGAGGCGGAGCTTGCAGTGAGCCGAGATCGCGCCACTGCACTCTAGCCTGGGCGACAGAGCGAGACTCCGTCTCAAAAAAAAAAAAAAAAAAAAAAAAAGAAGTAAAAGCCATACAGATTGAAAAGGAAGAAATGAAGCTACTCCTGTTTGCAGATTATATAGTTACCTTAGTAGAAAATCATGAGAAATGTACCAAGAAAATTTTATAATAAATTAGTTCAGCAAGGTTGCAAGATAAAAGAGAAGCATATAAATAATAGCAGTTGTATTCCACGTTATAAATAGCAGTTGTATTCCACATTCATGGATTGGAAGAATCAATATTGTTAAAATGTTCATGCTACCCAAAGCAGTCTACACATTCAATGCAATCCCTATCTATATACCAAAGACATTCCTCACAGAAAAATGAAAAACAATTCTAAAATTTATGTGGAACCACAAAAGTCCCAGAATACCCAAACATAACCTGAGTAGAAGAATAAACCTGGAGGAATCACATTACCTGATCTCAAATTATAGTACAGAGATGTAGTAACCAAAACCGCACAGTACTGGCATAAAAGCAGATACATAGACCAATGGAACAGAATAGAGAACCCAGAAACAAATCCGTACATCTACAGTGAACTCATTTTAGACAAAGGTGCCAGGCACACACATTGGGGAAAGGACAGTCTCTTCAATAAATGGCACTGGGAAAACTGGATATCCATATGTAGATGCATGAAACTATCCCATATCTCTCACCATATACTAAAGTCAAATCAAAATGGATTAAAGACTTTAATCTAAGACCTCCAACTATGAAACTACTAAAAGAAAACATTGGAGAAACTATCTAGGACATGGGAGCGAGCAAAGATTTCTTGAATAATACCCCATAAGCACAGGCAACCAAAGCAAAATGGACAAATGGGATCACATCAAGTTAAAAAGCTTCTGCACAGAAAAGGAAGCAAAGTGAGGAAACAACCCATATAATGGGAGAAACTATTTGCCAACTGTCCATCTGACAAAGGATTAATAACGATAATATATAGGGAATCAAACAACTCTGTGGAAAAATCTAGTACTCTGAAAAATGGGGGAAAGATCTGAGTAGACGTTTCTCAAAAGAAGACTCCAGATGGCAGACAGATATGTGAAAAGGTGCTCAACATCACTGATCATCAGAGAAATGCAAATCAAAACTACAATGAGTTATCATCTTACCCCAGTTAAAATGGGTTTTATCCAAAAGACAGGCAATAACCAATGCTGGCGAGCATGTGGAGAAAAGGAAACCTTCTCACGCTGTTAGTGGGAATGTAAATTGGTATAACCACTATGGGAAACAGTTTGGGGGTTCCTCAAAAAGAAATAGAAAACAAATAAAAAAGCCATAAAAATAGAGCTATCATATGATCCAGCAATCCATTGCTAGGTATATACCTAAAAGAAAGGAAATCAGTATATTGAAGAGATATCTGCACTCCCATGTTTATTGCAGGACTGTTCACCATAGTCATGATTTGGAAACAACCTAAATGTTCATCAACAGATAAATGGATAAAGAAAATGGAGTCCATATACCCAGTGGAGTACTGTTCTGCCGTAAAAAAGAATGAGAACCAGTCATTTGCAACAGCCTATGTGGAATTCGAGGTCATTATGTTAAGTAAAATAAGCCAGGCACAGAAAGGCAAGCTTCACATGTTCTCACTTATTTGTGGAAGCTAAAAATTAAAACAATTGAACTCATGGAGATAGAGTAGAATGATGGTTAGCAGAGGCTGGGATGGGTGGTGGGGTGGTGGTAAGGGGGAAGTGGAGATGGTTAATGGCTACAAAAAAAAATAGAAAGAATGAATAAGATCTAGTATTTGATAGCACAGCAGGGTGACTGTAATCAATAATAATGTAATTGTACATTTAAAAATAATTAAATATATATGATTGAATTGTTTGTGACACAGAGAATAAATGCTTGAGGGAGATGGTCACTTCATTCACCCTGATGTGATCATTATACATTATATGCTTGTATCAAAATATCTTCTATACCTCATAAATATATGCACCTACCATGTACCCACAAAAATTTAAAATTTAATAAATACAAGTGTGTGTCTATATACTAGCAATGAATACCTGATCACCAAAATCAAAAATAAAATATAAAGTTGCTCAGAAAAATAATACGGGTATCAGTCTAACAAAACATATATTGGATCTTATACGCTGTAAACTATAAAATGCCAGTGAAAGAAGTCAAAGAAGTTCCTTATAAATGGAGAGACATACTTAAACATGTACATGAATTTTTATAGTAAATTTGTCCACATAGCCAAAAACTAGAAATGATCCAGATGTCTTTGAGTGGTTAGACAGGCTGTGATACATTCATTCCATGGAATAATACTCAGCAATAAAAAGAATTGATTATTGATATATACAGCAATCTTGATGAAAATTATGCTGAGTGAAAGAGCCAATCATAAAGTATTACATACAATTCCATTTATATAACATTCTTTTTAAAATTGTTTTTATTTTTATTTTATTTTGAGACAATGTCTCATGGACAGACAGGAAGACTCAGAATTTAGAGAGATATCACTACTCCCCAAATGGATATACAGGTCTTATGTAATTTCTGTCAAAATCTCAGTCTTTTTGTAGATACAGACAAGTTTATTCTAAAATATAAATAGAAAGGCAAAGGAAATAGAATAGCTAAAACAATTATGAAAGGAAGAATGAAGTCATAGTAATTAGTCTGCTTGATATGAAATGTACTAATTTACATTATTGTGGCTTTATTATTTAGTCACAATAATAAAGACTGTGTGGTGTTGGTGAAGGAATAGACTCATAACTTAATGGAACAGAAGGTAGAACCCAGAAGTAGATCCACAAGTGTGCCCAACTGATTTTTGACAAAAGCAATTCAATTTGAAAGCAAGCCAATGGAGGGCAGATAGCCTTTTCAGTAAATGGCCCAGGAGCAAGTGGATGACCAGAGGCATGTAACCTAACCTCCACCTAAACCCCACACTTCATACAAAAAAATTAACCCTGAATACATCAGAGACTGAAATGTAAAACATAAGGCAATAAAACATTTAGGGAAACAGAAAACCAGAAAAATTTTGAAATACAGGGCTAGGCAAAGACACATCAAAAGCAAGATCCCTGAGAAAGAAAAAATGATAAATTCGACATCATTAAAATGAACATTTTTTGATTTGTGAAAGAGCCTGATAGAGGATGGAAGGACAGACTACAGAGAAAATATTTACAGACTCCACATCTAAAAAAGGACTGGTATGTAGAATATACAAAGGACTCTCAAAACTCTGGAGTAAAAAAAAAATCAAACCATTCAGTTAGAATGTGAACTGAAGACAGGGAGAAAGGGACAGACATTTCACTGAAAAGGGTATGTAGAGGGAAGAGATGCACATGAAAAAATTAGTTCAGCCCCGTTAGCTCTGGGGAAATGGAAATGAAAACCACAATGAGATATCATTTGCTTATTAAGATGGCTAAAGTAAAAAATAGTGACAACACTGAGTGATAGTAAAAATTCAGTGAAACTGGATCTCACATCCATTGCTGGTGGGATCGTCTGGCATTCTAGAAAAGAGTTCCTGACAAACTAAGCATGCAGCTCATACCATTCGGCAATGGCGCACATGATCATTTATCCCAGAGAAGTGAACAACTTAAATTCACACAAAAACATGTACATGAAGGTTTATAGTACATTTGTCCAAATAGCCAAAAACTAGAAATGATCCAGATGTCTTTGAGTGGTTAGACAGACTGTGATACATTCATTCCCTGGAATTTTACTCAGCAATAAAAAATAATTGATTATTGATATATATAGCAATCTTGATGAGAATTATGCTGAGTGAAAAAGCCAATCATAAAATATGACATACAATGATTCCATTTATAAAACATTCTTTTTTAAATTATTTTTATTTTTATTTTATTTTGAGACAGTGTCTCACTCTGCCACCCAGGCTAGTGCAGTGGCACAATCTCTTCTCACTGTTACCTCTGCCTCCTGGGCTCAGGTGATCCTCCTACCTCAGCCTCTCCAGTAGCTAGGACCACAGGTGCGCACCACCACACCTGGCTAGTGTGTGCCGCCACACCTGGCTAAGTTTTTTTTGTATTTTTTTGTAGAGATGGCATTTCATCACATTGCCCAGGCTGGTTTTGAACTCCTAAGCTCAAGCAAGCTGCCTGGCTTGACATTCCAAAGTGCTGGGGTTACAGGCGCGTACCACCATGCCCAGTGCTATATAACCTTCTTGAAATGACAAAATTACAGAAATAGAGGTCAGATTCGTAGTTACCAGGGATTAAGAAGAGGGTTGGGGAGAATGGTTGGAAGGGAACCAGGTGTGACTATAAAAGGGCACATGAGGGACCCCGGTGATGATGAAAATGTTTTGTATCTTGACTGTGTCAGTATCAGTATCCTAGTTGTCACAGTATACTATAGTTTTGAAGGATGTTGTTATTGATGGGTTCTAGGTAAAGGGCGTGTGGGATCTCTCTATTCTTTCTTTTAACTGAATGTGAATCTACAATTATTTTTGTTTTAAACACAGTTTTTTTTTTTCTCAATCCTGCATAATCTACTCTCCTGACAATGATTCTTGTTACTATCTTACTGCATAGGAATAGTGCAGACTATGGATTCTAGTGCAAAACTCTCTGGGTTTAATTCCCAGTTCTGTGATGTCTCAGCAGGGTGTCCTTAGACAAATTGCTTTACCTTTCTATTATCAGTTTTCTCATTTGTAATATGGGAAGCAATAATTTTAATGCTAATAATACTTCTCTCATAGGGTTATTGTAAGGATTAAATAAATTTTAACATGTAAAAGAATAGATTCTGGCAGTCATATGTGGTCACATTAAGTAGGATTGGTGGTGGTTGCTATATTACCTTTTGTTATTTTTATTTTAACACAGTTGATATGACGTGTATACATTTGCAGATTCTGTTTTTCTCTTAAGCCATATTTTTTTTTAACAATTAGTAAGATTTGAATCAAAAATAAAGAACTTTGGCAACCCCTCTGCCCTGCCAACTCCCAAATTTACAACCGAAATGTCACAGTTCAAACAAAGTTTTAAGTTACTGCCTAAACTTAATTTTTAAAAAATTTCTTGTTTTCATGTCTAGTTTGTAGCCAGAACTACTGGACTGGAGTTGTTTGTCCCACCCCCTTAGCTGCATAGTGCCCTGGGGGCTCAAGCAGAACTTTGTCCCAGCCACTACTTTGGGAAGCACAAAGGCTGAATGCTTCCAGCCATTCTGGTGACATTTCTAACATGATTGAATGACGATATCTTTGGGAATGTGTCTGTACACTTTCATATCTGCAGGGCCCCAGTCACTATCTGTTGAAATACTTCATCTAGAATTGAACTATACCCCTTAGAAGGCAGTTGAGTGACATGTTTAGCCTCTCCAAGCTTATCCTCGGCCCAGATTCTATTTATGACGAGTAATTGGGGGCTGCCATCATTATGTCCAAAGCATAATTTAGGACACTGTGATTTAATGATGTGTATTGGCAGTTTTGAGTCATTTATATGAATTGAGGTAGTTTCATGCTGTCAGGAGAATTCTTATGTAATATAATGAATGAAATAGCAGCCCTCTCTGTGAGTTTCAGCATCTAAGATTCAAATCATAGTTATATTTAAAATAAATTGAAGTTTTCTCTGTGACAAATGCGAAGTCTAAAATAATCTAGACAAGGGTAGATGGTATAGGCAAGGGGTATCATTTGCAACTCATTTTTCAAAAATGAAACTGGTATTACTTTTTAAGCTTTCAGTAATTTAATAATCATATGTTACGTAAGTAAAAAGCCTACCTAAGACCCTCCCCAAGCCATTTTATAATTCTAAACTCAGGCCGTCTTCTGGTTTGGATTTGCTGTTGGAAAGTATCTTTGTTGTGGTTAAGGAAGAAATACTCAAGAGAGTGTAATTCCGTCATGGGCTTCTTGCTTTTTTTTTGTTTTTTTCAAACAAATTCCTTATTTTTGTTTCTGGATTGCAGCCATAATACGAAAACAACATCTTGGTTAGACCCTCGGTGCCTGAACAAGCAGCAGAAGCCTCTGGAAGAGTGTGAAGATGATGGTAAGGGGCCAGGCAGGTCTTGGGTTAAGTGAATTGGGGGCACTGTTCACATGTGCAAATTTTAAAGAGTCGTAGCCAGGTCAGTCGGGTCTTAGGTTGAGTTTTTAAAAGGTAATCCGATTTCTGCTAAATGGACTGTGGTTTACAAAAGCAGGAGGAAAGTCAGAGTTGTTTCAAGAGAAGAATTTGTTTACACATGAAGACAGATGCATACTGATATCTCCATTAGGAGCAGAACAGTCAAACTGTTCAAATGAAGATACATCCTCTGTCTTCAGGAACTTAGAGAAAATTCTAGAAAGTCTCTAGGAATAAAGAAACCAGAGATGCTCTGGTCACTCACACATTCTCAGCTTTAACCCTACCTTTTAAAAGTCTTAGGGAGAAAAGTTGGGAGTTTTTCTTGAACTCTACTTATTTCACATACTTCCCTAGTCTTGGAGGTAGGGGAAACAGATCTAGATATGTTTGAGAATCTCTGTGTAACTTACAGTATACCCACAATATGTAGTAAGTGTATTCTTTTGAGACAGAGGTTGAGGTGTTACCTAGAGCACCATTCTCCCTGTTAATCTTGGAAATGAACTAACGGGCTGTAAGAGCTTTAGTTGAAAAAGTTCATTTCAAGGCTTTGGGTTTTTTAATTACTTCTCCAAAATGAAAAAAAAAAAAAAAAAAATTAAAACAGAGCTAGTGTGTCCCTTTTCAGTACACCAACGTCTATCCCAAGTTTTGCCAAAATTATTTTTTGATGTGGAAAAATGAAAAGGGAAATGGTTTGCTTTGCTCTGCTTTGCTACTCATTATTCAAGTCTGGCATGTGAATTAGTAGTATAAATATTAAATATGTATTTTACTGTAAGATAACAGAACGTTATTAATTTGTCCTATAGTGCAGAATTGTTGTATATATAAACTTAAAGATTTTTTGAAAATGCAAGGCAGTAAAGTATAATACTGTGAAAACCTTGTACTCCACGATCCTTCTATTATACATGGTTTGCAGGTTACATTAAATGACGTAGACTATTGTGTCGGTATTTATCTGAGTTACTTAAAATGGAAACAAAAGTCCTTCTAACTTAGGAGGCATGACCAAGATGCTTGTTTTATTTTGGTTGCTTTGTTTCATTCCTGAAGAAGGAATAGAACAGGTTCATTCAGCTGTGGTATTTTGCATGCTTGAGAGATAATGGACTGTACTGATTATTTCGGTATTCTGTTTAACATATAATACCAGTTGAGTATCCCTGATCCCAAAATTTGAAGTCCAAAATGCTCCAAAATTGGCCAGGCATGGTTTGGCTCACACCTGTAATCCCAGCACTTTGGGAGGCTGAGGCAGGAGGATCACTTGAGCCAAGGAGTTTGAGACCAGCCTGGGCAACATAGTGAGATCTTGACTCTACAAATAATAAAACAAAAATTAGCTGGGCGTGTTGGCATGTGCCTGTGGTCCCAGCTACTTGGGAGGCTAAGACAAAAGGATCACTTGAGCCCAAGAGTAGGAGGCTGCAGAGAGCTGTGATTGTGCCACTACACTCCAGCCTGGGTGACAGAGAGAGACCCCGTCTTAAAGAAACAAACAAAACAACAACATGCTCCAAAATACAAAACGTTTTGAGTGTCACCATGATGCTCAAAGGAAATGTTCACTGGAGCATTTTCGATCTTGGATTTTCGGATGAGGGATGCTGAGCCAGTAAGTATATTACACAAGTATCTCCCAATCTGAAAATATGCAAAATCTGAAACTCTTTTGATTCCAACCATTTTGAATAATACTCAGCCTGCACATAAATAATGAATTTTCAAAGATCAGAGCATAAAACACATTCAACCCTAAAACTTCATGGAACAATAATTTAATCATTATTTGATGCCTTATGATTTTGAAACCAATTTAGGCACTCATTACCATAGGGTCTTCAATGTCAATATCCTTTTTGTAATTATTCTGGGAATGTATGAAAATGCCTGTTAATACAATATTATAAATGATAGAATATTGCAATAGCTTTTACTGAGAAAAACTGTACATAGATTAAAAGTATTGAATAGAATTGACATTTTTGTTACCAAATCTAGTGATTTTTAATTCTTAAAATTATCTTTTTGTATTAATATTATTTCCTTTGGAACAAGAATATATTCATACCAAATGCAATTAGTTTAGTAATTATCTCTTTAATATTAGAATTCATATATTCTGTTTCTAGTAGAAATTCTATGTGTATCTGTGTGCCTGTACACACAAACAGTATAAATATATAATCAGATTATGATAAGTATCAGTTTGCGTTTTCTGTTGCCAGTTAATGCAAAGCTGCCTTGTTATTATTTATATTATAACACAAAGCAGAAAAGCATATTGGTTGCAAATATTGTCCCTGTATTTCTTTCTGTTCTCTGTAGGTCATACATATGGGGTGTAACAGTATAGCATCATACTTAATTATTGTGAAGATTTAATATGTTCTATTTCCTATCTCAGAAAATCGAGAAACTAGTTTGAGATTTTGGTGTTAGTGAATGACTCCTTCTGTCATTGTTGTGTCCAGTTCAGTTAGAAGCCCTCAACCTTGCCTTTGAACTCCAGGCCAATATTTTAATCCACCTGATTGATAATGTCAACAGTTGTCTCAAAGAGACTTCTGACTCAGTCATATTAAAACCATTAAAACTGATTATCTTTCCCCCCAAATTTGGTCCTCTCTAAGTGTTTCCTGTCTCCATTCCTGGTGAATTTATGCATACTCAAAATTCCCCCTTGAGCTGTCACTTTTTTTCACACCTATTTCTAACCTGTGAACCAGCTAAATTCACTTGGCATCCTAAATATCTCTTGGATCCATTCACTATTTTTTTCACCACATCTACCATTCTCCTCTGGGGTCATGCTCATCTCCCATACAGACTCTTTTCACTCTCCTTTTTATGTTGCACTCCGAGCAATCTTTTAAAATGTAAATGTGATGATGTTATCACTGACAACCTCCACAGGGTCTGCTTAGGAAATGCCAAGTCCATAGCTTGCTTCTCTGAGCCCTGTGTGGTCAACCTCTCTAGGTTTTCTCACACTATTTCTCTGCTCTCTGCTCTTCATCCCCACTAGTGCTCATTGAGTTCCTGCCTCATGTCAGTTAAATGTGCATTTCTATCTTAGAATACCCTTACATTTCACTATACTCTTACATTTCACAATAGTTATTGAATACTTTCTGTATGTCACATGCATCCTAGGTATGCGAATGTATCAATGAATACAACAGACATTAAACTTTGCATATCCTTCAGGTTATATTTCAGGGAATTTTTCCATGACTTTGCCCCCAAAGATATGATTAGGTCACTCATGTATCTTACTCTATTGAGAACTTATCATGATTTTAATTTTAGTTTTATTCGTGTGAGCTTTGGATTTGTCTCCTGTTCTGGAAAAGCAGAGATGTCTGATTGTGTTTTTTGAGACAGAGTCTTGCTCTGTTACCCAGGCTGGAGTGCAGTGGCACAATCTCTGTTCACTGCAACCTCTGCCTCCCTATTCAAGTGATTATCCTGTCTCAGCCTCCCGAGTAGCTGGGATTACAGGTGAGTGCCACATGCCTAATTTTTTTGTATTTTTAATAGAGTCGGGGTTTCACCATGTTGGCCAGGCTGGTCTCGAACTCCCGACCTCAGGTGATCCACCCGCCTTGGCCTCCCAAAGTGCTGGGATTACAGGCGTGAGACACCATGGCTGGCCCCTGATTGTGTTCATTTTGATATGTCACCTAGCATAGTGACTGGCAAGACCTATTTATCATAGGTCTTGATAAATAACTACTGAAGAAGTGAACAAATGCTCCCAAAGACATTAGATAATATACAAATGGGCATTTTCACAGGTAACTTTGTGTAAACTAGATTCTCCTTTTAAGAAACGGTGCCAATCAAAACTTATCATTGGCATTGGGATCATTTTTAAGTTAAGAGTTTACAAGGTGTCTAGGCCCATGTTGGTTATTTAAGTCAATCATTGATTGATTGGTTCATTCATTCATTCATCAGCAAATATTTAGCACCTAACATGTGCAGAAAGCTACACTGGGCACTGAGCCTGTTGTGGTGGTGAAAATAGGCTCGATCCCTGTGTTTGTGAAGCTTGTGGGAGCCACTTGCCCTATAGCTGGGGAAACATGATGTATGAAATGATTTTTGTGTGTTCTCCTATGTTTCCTTCTCAGTAATAATAAAATGTTTTACTGACAGCAAGAGAGGAGGTCAAGAACGGAAAGGATTTGGACTTGTTTTGCTCACTGAAATTTTTGAGGACATTTTAATTCTAATATTTCTGAGCTGCTTGACTTAGAAAGTGTGTGTGTGTGTGTGTGTGTTCTCACAAAAACAGTAAAATGCCTCCCAACACTCCTTCAGGGCAGTTTTCAAGGCTTTCTTCCTTGATATATTTTATCTTGACATAATTCATCTTTCCAGCTCCTTTTTGAAAGACATCAAAGTTAGCTCATTATACAGTCCACACTCTCAATTTGACCTCACCTTCCATTTTTCAAGCAGCACTGTTACTTGTAAGTTAAATAATGCTTTAATTGTGAGTATAATTGCCTCACTGATTAGAGGATTATTGAAGGATTAAAAGGACTGATATTGAAAGGTCTGACAGCTTTGTTTACTCCCAATAAGGTCTGTAATAAGTGACTTCCCACTTAAGAACATTGAAACCGCAAAGGTATTTGTCATCTTTTACAACCAATCAAATCCTATTTTGACATGCAAGGAAATGAGCCATATAATTATTTTGCCAATATCAGCTCTTCCTGTTTTGTGATTTACACTGAGGTCGCGAGTTTACTATCCAAGCCAATGAAATAAGCCACAATGCAGGTAAGGACGAACTAGAGTGATGTGTTTGCTGCTGTTTTCCTGAGGAGATTTCCTTTCTTGGTGCTGGTGTCTGAATTTTGCTTTCTCTCTTTTCTGTCTCATTCCTGCTATTCCTTTGGAGAAGAAGGGGTACACACCGAGGAGCTGGACAGTGAACTAGGTAAACCCTTCCTGCCTGCTGCTGCTGCATGACACCTGCATGACATGGCCTGCATGGTTTTTTCCCCAGTGAATTGCTTAATCCCTCTGTTTCTTTAGTTTGCACTCTTCCAGTTATGATTTTCGTTCTAGCTTATCCAGGAAAGGTCAGTCTCACAACCTGCGTGTCTGACTGCAGGCATCACGCAGAGTTGTAATATATTATGTTTACAAAGAAAATGTCTGACTGAACAGAGACTAGAATGAGAGTTAGCAAATTGGTAATAGGTAGTCTTGTAAAGTGAGGATTGGGAAAGAATCGAAGAGATGCTTGCTGTGTCCCTTGAACTTCCGCGTAACCTGTCTCAGTCTTATTTCTTTATTTGTTTGGTGTGGATGGTTTTTTGGGTAATACAAAAAAGCCAAGCAGAACAAACAGAAATCTATTAAGACTAGTTTAAGGAGCATTATAGGAGCACTTGCAATAAAAGAAGGTCACTGAGGAATTGAATAGTTAAGTCTTAGGATCATGTTGTTATTACATCATAGACAACATGTTGTTGACCTTGCCGTTATAGTGAGTGGTTGTTTATATAGTGATGCAGCACCTATATGTACTGTTTGCCTTAGAGTTGTGCCAATGCAAATCAAGTCTTGACTACTCTAGTTATTGTTTAGGAATAATTCATGCTAGCAGATGACGCCAAATTCTTGTTTCTTTGCTATTGGAATATATTGAATTATGTTCACTATTAAGTTCAGTCCTTTTATGTTCAACCTTGAACAACATTAAAATTAGTTTGCATTCCATCTGATACATTTGCTGATGGATAGATAGGAAAGCATAAATTTCAGCTAAATTGCAGATGAAAGCCTCGGCTGATGGGAAGATTCTTTAGCAATTGAATATTGTTTAAGTAGAAGATTGTTTAACATCAGTATGAGTGGAACTGTAGGAAGATTATTGAATCTGCCTGGCATTTTTGAGATTGCCTGAAGACCTGAAAATACAAATCTATTTAATACAGATTATTGTATTCATTTGATTTTCTTTATTTTTGTCACATGAGATAAAGATAATCTGTCTTGGTTGGCTAGAATTATGATAGAATAGAACCAGGCTCTGTTTTTTGTAACATTTGAAACGTATCTGTTGTAATTGATGCACATACCAACAATGGTCGATAACTATTGATCGATCTATTTTTAAAGATGTTTAATAAGTTGTTTTTGTGGTCATTGTAAGAGGAATGACTTAAGGTTCACCCTGAATGATAGAACAATTTGAAACTAATTTGATCGAAAAAAGAATTTGTCAATCCAATGATATTAGTTAAAGTAATTGAAAGAGACAGAAATAGGTTTTCCAGACACAAAATGAGTGTCTTAATCATTTGTTCAGCCAATTTCAACTACTCTTGCTACCTGAGTAATATGTGTGAGAGATCGCTCTGCTGTCTGCTGGCAGCCAGTGGAGATAGCACAGCTGTGTACAGGGGCACAACCTTATTTGCTTCTCTGGAAATTTGAATTTGAAATTTTCAGGAAAGAAGTTTCTGAATTTTACCCACATGTAACTGTGATATCGTGGAGACTTGCTTATGCTGTTAAAGACTCTAAACATGAGTTGTCTTGGCTTTCTCTGGGTTCAGATCAAGCTGTCTGACTCCCCTGCTTACTGGCTATGCAAACTTCGAGAAGCTATTCACCTTCTTTTAGCTTCCCTTTCCTTATCCATAAAGAGGGGCGAAAGAGGAGCTCCCATGGTCCTTATGAGGGGATTTAATGAAAGTGTGTTTTATTATTTGTCCCTGTGATCAACACATGCTATTAGCTATTTGCAACTTTATTATTTATTACCTAATTTCCTCTTCTTGGATTTTTCCATACTTCCTTTTGGTACTTTTTTCCGTTAACACAGCACAAGGGAGGAATGTGTTCTATACTATAGAAATGACCCAAATGTGTTCTTATAGGAAGGGTAGAGATTAAAAAAAAAAAAAAAAAAAAAAAAAAAACCTTTGATTTTTGCCTGCACATGTCCACTGTGTAAAGAGTAGCACACGTGCACACACACTGTTTTCTGTTGCATTCACTTCAGATTCTGTTGACAAGCTCACTGCTCATTTTCTTAATAAGAGGGTCCTAATTTCAAACAATAGCAACTGTCAGGTTTTCAGTGAACAATGCAATTCCAGATGTGACAAGGAAACCCTCTTTGTAATCGGCCTCTGAGAGGCGTGGGCAGTTGGCTTGGGTGTTGGACACAGATCATTTGATTATAGAGTTGTCATTTCTGAACTCTGTTGTTTGAGCTGGGTCAGTTGCTCTATTATGTACTTTGGTTTGCAGAATTTATCACATCCTTTGCAGAATCTCCCCAGAATTAAAAAGCACCTGCAGAACCTTCTTTTGGAATTATAGGGTGTTCGTATGGTGAAAGCAACTAGGGGAGATAGAGCCAAGAAAATAAATTCTCCTCCCAACCAAAACTAAGTCACAGTTTTGAAATGTATCTCTGGTTTTGAACATGATTTTCAATCTATACACAGACAAATCTCTTTGAAAAGAACTTAGAATCTTTGCTCAGTATTTGCTCTGTGGAGACAAAATAGTGCAGCATGAGACTTTCAGAGGCAGGAGTAGCAAGTACACAGGCCACAGACATCTGTCTTATTCCTTTTGTGCTTTTCTGGAACAGCTGCGATTTGTGGGCACTTTCTATGTACCAGGAACTGTGCTAAGTGTTTAGAAGTATCCGTGTTTAATCTAGCATTGACTTTTGAGGTAAACCCAGGAGAAAGATACGGTTCAGAGATGTTAAGTAAGTAGCCCAAAGCCACAGAATAGTAGGCCTAAATGAAAGAACTAAAGCTCAATCTTATATCTGGACAATGCCAAAAGGATCTTAGCCACCTGAAATCTCTGTGATAGGTTGTGCAGTCTCATCTGCTCCCTGACTGTGGTTAATCATATGAGGATTCCTTTTTAAGAGTCTTTAGAGTGTTTGCTTAAAAAATTATAATGTCATTATTTTCTGGACTTAAATGTTTTATACCTTTTTCAGTTTTTTAGAACCAAATGACAAATTCTAGGACAAATATCTTCCTATTTAAAATCGATGACCCATTTCTATTTTAAGCATTAGGAGACTAATTTCTATGATTAAGTTAATCACCACACTGGAAGTGAGAAACTATCTTTTCAGTTTCTGGAGTTTGCTCATCTGTTCCAAAAGATGTGTTTAAACTGACAAGTGTCCAGAGATGCTAGTTGACTGGCCCCATTTTTCAACTCTAGAATATTAAGTTGTTGACTAGGCACTAGGAAAGAAGTCACGGGTACCTTCTTTTCTAGTACTCTCCTCGGATCTCCATCAAAGCACATACCACGTGGCTGAATTTTCTGCTTAGATGATGCACTTGCGTTTGTCTTCGTGTCCCTGGTGCCTAACATACCCTCAGGCAAACAGTAGGCATTCAACAAATGTTTGTCAAATTAATAATTGAGTAACTTGAAAGCTTAATATTTCCCCTTTTTTATCTAAAGATAATCAGGCCACATATTTCAGGTTGCAGATTTTGAAAAGAGATGGTATTTCTATGAAAGTTAATGCAGTCTCCTCACACCCACCTACTCTTCTGCCCTGAACAAATGTATGACTGTGCACCAATTTGCATTTTTTTAATCTTCGATTTCCCAACTCTTTGGAAATATTTTCCTGGTTCATTTTCATTTAAATGGTAATTTCCAGCTTTGTAAGGGGAAAGCATTTCCCAGGCATTTAATTTGCATCGGTCCGCAAGACTCAGTATATAAAAATGCCGAGTTGTATCAACATCTGCGAATTGGACCTGTCTTGCATTTTAGTAGCTTATGTGTCCTACAAGTCAAAGACTTCTTTAAAACCTGCTAAATGTTTTTTCTTTTTAATTTAGAAGAAAAGAGGGGAAAACCTGTCTCTTTGTTTGCAAACAAGTAACATGTGGAGCAAAAACCATGAAATTAATGTCTCTTGATGTGCAGCCAAATCTGAAGAAAACATAAACTTTAAGTAATTAGTCTGTATAAGTTTGTGTACATGTGCATGCCTCCACCTCAGTCTGGAACTGTTTGTAGCATATATAAGCCTTCTGCCCTGATGACATGATCATTATTTAAATTAGTGACCACATGATTCCTTGAATTAAACAAAAATCTATTTCAAATATTTCAAGTCTGTAGTATTCTATCAAAGTTGGTCTTAATACCTACTTCTAGGACTAATTATTCACTTTAGAGTGTGGTATTACGTAAGTTTGCCTTGACTACATATCAGGGAAGCTTTAAAATTAAGTTGAATAACTGTTGTTCTGCCTGAAAGGATTGTTTAATGACAAAAAAACACAACCTAGTCCCTTCTTTCACCAAGTAAAATAATATGGTGCAGTGGGCCTTTCCACAACAGATTCCTGTTCAGACAGAACTATTACCTGTTTAATAAAGTTTTGGCCTTTGATATGAAACCTTAGGAAGTTCTGTAGAGCGTGGTTGAGTTTTGAGAAAGGCACATACATCCCCTAGTGTGATGGTACCACCACATTTAAAGAAATAAAATCGTCCACCTTAGATAATGAGCTTTCCGGGATCAGGAGCTGTGTTACTGCTTTCACAGGTTAAGTGCTGGGAACGATGGGCCAGCCCAGAGATAGCAATTGAGTGATAGATGTGTGCAGTTCAAAAACTCAACTGCATTTTCATTAGGAACAAGGAGAAAATAAGATGCAGATTTTATTTTATTTCAAGGAGAGCAAAGCAACACTACTGTACTGAAAATGAAACATTAATTTTCATCCATTTTTGCTTGTGTAATAAGATGGCCTAGAAACAAAATGAGAAAACTGTGAACATTTAAGATAGGAACTATGCATTCAAGGCAAGTTTAACCTATATTTTCATTAAAATCTAATTTAATAGTGATTTAGAATAAAGGCATCTGGGGCTGCATTTTATTAAATTTTATTTTCTTGCATTAAATACCAGTCAGTAGATGAAGAATTGCTCTTCATGTAGAAAAATACACTGATAAAATAATAGATACTTTTTTTTTTTTGGTTAGGATATACAGCTTTAATTGGATTTAAAGCATTTTTATGAGTCTTCCTCTTTTTGCCTAACTCAGTTGTTGAAAATACCCAGGCTCTTCAATAATATGCTCTTCTTGCCCTAAATATTCTTTTATTTTTCAGAACTGCCTGCTGGTTGGGAAAAGATTGAAGACCCTGTCTATGGTATCTACTATGTAGAGTAAGTGCCCATTCACAATCCACACATTAGTTTATACCTCTCTATAATTATGTACATTTGTGTTAAGTACAGCCTGACGTCATTAAAAGGCACAAACCAATTAACAATGTTAATTTTATGATGAAAATATGTATGCATATTTTAATGAATGAGAAAATATTCAATAAATCTGAAAATAGCAAATCATATTATTAAATTCACATGGACAGGATCCATGTCTTTTGTTCACCACTGCATCACAAAGGCCCAACATGGTCCTGGCATATGGCAGGTACTTAGTGAGTATTAGTTGAATGAATGAATGAGAAAAGCCAGGATTCAGTAGACCAGATGAAGAGGGATTGTTTATCTTTACAAGGAGTATCTGATTTGTCTACTTTTTGCTCTGCCCAGGTCTTAACTCCTTAGCGATTACTTCTTTATTCATTCATACATTCCAAAAGGTTCAGCCAGGTAATTTATGAAATGTTGCCAGGATTGAGGAGGAAATGGAGAACTAGCCTAGGACGCAGACCTTGTGTGTTTCTTTGTTTCTCTCTTGCCTGAGGTTCTTGTTTCCCATTTTTAAAAGTCTAAAACCCTCGTGACTTCTTTATTGTGTGCCTTATTCTAGCATTGGGCTCCCACTTTTTCCTTTCATCAAAACTGTTGATTGATAGGATGATACTAAAAGAAACCAAAGGTTAGGCCATTGAAAAAAAAAAAAAAAGCTTTGTATTATATAACTTCCTCTGAGAAAAGTGAGAGGTAACAAATAAAAGTTCCTTCAAAAGAAGCAAATGCCATATAAATGTTGTAGAAACATAATCCTACCTGCCACACTGAAGATGTAACTATCATATTTTCTTTCCTTTTTGCTGCTGGTGATGAAAAGTCATTTGTATAATACCCTGGTGATAAGAACATAAGACAAAAAAAGTGCCAGGCCATAAAATAGATGCCCAGCATCTTATTGTAAAAATTATGAGTTCAATATAGCAAGTGTCCTTGGCCAATACTAACTTTCACCTCCACTTTGCCTGACAAGAGGGATTGGTAATATGGGGCATCAGAGAGGCAAACTTGGCTGTCCCTCTCACCCTCAGAAAATAAATTTCTGTTGTGTGCCCCAAAGATCATCTTTCTCACAGATGTACTGTGGGGTTTTTACTATATGAAGCTTGTTTTGAATTGTCCCTCAACTAGTTTATGCATTAAGAGAGAGCAGGAACAGATAACAAAAGCTTTGATGGGTGAAGACACAAGTTGTTATCTTACAATACAGTTCTCCCTGTGTCTTTTCAGACTTATGTGCCTGTTAGTGGTAGACTATTTCTTAGAATGAAATTGCTGCAAGAATTAGGAAATAAACATGTAGGCCTTTAATAAAAATTAAGAGCAATCAGTCTATCCATTCTATTGATAAACCTGCTTAAAAAAATAAAGCCTAGCTTTTTAAAAAACTTAAGAGTTCTAAATAATCATAATAGTATGCTTCTAAACTTCTAATAAACTATTATTTTGAATTAAGAAAAATAAGTCTGGGCATGGTGGCTCATGCCTGTAATCCCAGCATTTTGGGAGGCCAGAGGAGGTGGATCATTTGAGGTCAGGAGTTCAAGACCAGCCTGGTCTGCATAGTGAAACCCCATTTCTACTGAAAATAACAAAAATTAACCAGGTATGGTGATGCACACTTGTAATCTCAGCTACTCGGGAGGCTGAGGCAGGAGAATCGCTTGAACCTGGGAGGCAGAAGTTGCAGTGAGCCAAGATCGCACCACTGCACTCCAGCCTGGGTGACAGAGAGAGACTCTGTCTCAAAAAAAAAAAAAAAAGAAAGAAAAACATATATGTATATGCTTACGTTGTGTGTGTATATATATGGTGTATATGTGTGTGTATATATACATACATATACATATATTTGGTGTGTGTGTATATATACATACATATACATATATTTGGTGTGTGTGTATATATACACACATATACATATATATGATGTGTGTGTATATATATACACACACACATATATGGTGGCATGTGCCACCATACCCGGCTAATTTTGGTATTTTTAATAGAGATGGGGTTTCACCATGTAGGCCAGGCTGGTCTCAAACTCCTGACCTCATACATGTGTGTGTGTGTGTGTATACATATATACACACATATATATGTGTGTGTGTATACATATATATACACACACACACATATGTGTACATACACTAAATAAGGCCATAGCAAAAAAAATATCTGTATATGTATGCTTATAGAGGTGTGTGTATGTGTATGTGTAGTTTTCATTTTGCCATGCAGGGCCTAATTAGTTTTGTAGCTATCTAAGTGTTTGGATCTTTGTCATTTTGAGCACATCACGTCTACTTAGTTAACTTTATTTGGAGTCTCTCTGCCTAAGGCCTGTACTTTTAATTGTGCCTCCATGTTTAGTGATCAAAATAGTTAACAGATGTGAGTCGAGTTCTTTGTTTAACTTCATTGTTTGGATGAATGCTTATGCTTCTGTGAACCCTACTGTAGACAGTTACACAGCAGTTCTGGCATTGTATGTTATAGACAGTGTCACACAGCCACTTTAATCTTATTTTTCAATAATTCCTTAATCTACTTCTTGTTGAATTAAAGCAGCTTCTCCTGTCAGGTGGTATCTTGGACATTTGGAAGGGGGTCAGTGGTTAAAATCCTGGGATTTGAAAGCAGAAAACCCTGAGCTTGCATGCCTGTTTACTGCTTACTAGCTATATTATGCTAGATGAATTATTTAACTGCCCAGACACTTACTTTCCTTATTCATAAGATATGAATAAAAATAGGACTTACCTCCTGGCATTTACTGAGGAGTTTTAAATAAAATGCATATAAAACTAGTAGCCAGTGCTTAGTGCATATAAGCAGTCAGTAATGGAAACTTTTCATTTTTATTTCCTCTTTCTAACTGAGCATTTTAACACACAAGGGTTAGCATCTCAGACCACCTGCTTTGCTCAGTTTGAATCCAGGGACTTGGTCTGATTGGCATTTTGCTGGTGGGATGAAGTGTTTCAAGCTGAATACTATTTGCTGTCTTCCCCAGCCACATCAACAGGAAGACACAATATGAGAACCCAGTTCTTGAAGCCAAACGGAAGAGGCAGCTTGAGCAGCAGCAGCAGCAGCAGCAGCAGCAACAGCAGCAGCAGCAGCAGCAGCAACAGCAACAGCAGCAGCAGCAGACAGAAGGTTGGCCTCTCCTCAAGGCTTTTTCTTGAGCAGGGGAGCATGGGGCGAAATCTGAGCGCTGACACCCTCGTGTGGTCAGAACTGGCCTTGATGATTGAGTCCTCTCTTGCCACACTGAAGAGTTAACGTCCTGTGGGGAGGAAGAGAACCCCATCTCCATGTTCCTCTGGATGGCCAAAGTGGAGATCCTAATTCAAAGGCACCCAAATCTCCCCTTTAATTTAGAAAGGAGCATCATTAGATCAGAGAACTTTGGGGAAGTTGTTTTCTTGCCCCCGCAGTATTTGCATTGCAACTGGTAGCTAAATCCAAACCACTTTTAGCATTTTTACTTTAAGTGGAGTTACTGGGCATGAAACTAACTTTTAATTTTAGGAACATTACATGTACAGAATCAGAAAGAGCTGGTAGTTTGGGGTGCTTTTTAAAAATTACAGACTAATTCATGCTGTTTGTAAAAATATGGGCAGTTCAGGAGTATAGAACATTAAATTCTCCCCTGCTTACCCCCTTCCCATTTTTGGAGATAAGCCCTGTGCAGAAATTTTCTAGGGATATACATATATGCATATTTTAATAAAAATCTTACGATAATTTATACATATATAGTACGTATGTGAGACCTCTTTTCTCACTTTTTATTTCTTGCACGTATTTCAAAGTTAGCTAATATAGATTTAGCTTATACTTTTTAATGGTTACATAATGTTCCATTTTATGAATGCCTCTGCTTTATTTAACCATTCATTTATTACTAGATACTCTGGCTTTCCCCACTTTTTCATTGTGATCTTTTGGAATCATAAGCTTAATACTCTCCTCAATATAATATGTGAATATGAAACAGAATATCAAGTGTAATGCTTCTGTTACTATAATATTGAATATAATACATACAAACCATAGCCTACAGGTTGGCAAACTTTTTCTGTAAGTAGCCAGATAATAAATATTTTAGGCTTCGTGATTCATACAGTCTCTGTAAGAACTACTCACCTCAGCCAATGTAGTATGCAAATAGCTGTAGACAATACGTAAATGAATAGATGTAGCTGTGTTCAAATAAAGCTTTATGGGCACTGTAATTTGAACTTCACGTCATTTTCATATGTCACAAAGTATTCTCCTTTTTATTACTTTTCAACCATTTGAAAATGTAAGTTATTCTTGGCTCACAGGCTATATCTAAACAGGAATTGGCCCCAGATTGGCTAGTGGGCCATAGTTTGCCAACCACTGCCCTGGACTGTACAGGTTAGAGAGAGTAGGTATGTGTGTCTATGTATATTCACCCATTGAAATGTTATCTACCTTAGTCTCTTTTCTAGCTAAAAAGAACTCTTCTCATATACATTTAGTAGGTACAAATGCAGCTTTTGACACATGGGTATATTAAGTGGTGGTGAAGTGTGGAGTTTTAGTGTAGCCATTACCCAAATAGTATACGTTGTACCCATTAAGTAGTTTATCATCCTTCATCCCCCTCCAACCCTTCCAAGTTGCCATGGTCTCTTATTCTACACTCCATGTCCATGAGTACACATTATTTAGCTCCCACTCATAAGTGAGGACATGTGATATTTGACTTTCTGTTTCTGAGTTGTTTCACTTAAGATAATGGCCTCTAGTTCCATTCATGTTGCTGGAAAAGACTTATACTTTTATTCTCTTTTTTATGGCTGAGTAGTGTTCCATGACATACCACATTTTCTTTATCCAGTCATCCACTGATGGACACTTAGGTTGATTCTGTATCTTTGCTATTGTGAATAGTGCTGCAGTAAACATACAAGTGTAGGTATCATTTTGATAGAATGATTTCTTTTTCTTCAGGTAGATACCCAGTAGTGGGATTGCTGGATGGTGTGGTGGTTCTGTAGAGGGTGCAGTCATTTACATTCTCACTGACGGTGTATAAGCATTCCCTTTTCCCCACATCCTTATCAACATTTGTTGTTTTTTGTCTAAAAAGAATTTTTTAAATGTATCTTTCCTGAGCTGATAAAACTTGGTAGTGTTAGAAAGTGTCGTTTGCAAATGAGAATGTACGATTGAAAGTGTTAGCTGAGCTGGAAGTGATTCTGGGGTGCCATCTCAAGGGTCACTCACTGTGAGTTATGTCTGGCCTTCCAAGGGGAATAAGATTACAATTAGGACCCGGGAGTATTTGTAATAGGTCTCGTTTGGATTTCAGAGATAGCAGAAGAGAGCACTATTAGCAGTCTGCTGAAATCTACCTTCATCTTCCTCCCTACCTAAGCCAAGCTGGCCTCAGCAGCCCAGCTCATGTCTCAATCACATTAGAGAAATTTCTCCCTTATACACCTGCCATTAGTTGACTGTATATCTTTCCTAACAGTTTTTAACTGACGTTACTTTGGACTTTCCAGCCAGAGAGAACTGGAGTTTTTATTCATTATATCATAATATTTCTTTCCCAAAACGTCTTAGACAAGAAAAAAAGAGCTTCATACAGTGAGGTCAGATAACAACTTCTTTTTAATCTAAGCTATCTGCCCTTGGTATATTGCTTTGGATATTATTAATAATAAGGTGAATCATAAGGAAGTCAATGAGCCATTTGAAGGAAAAATAGGAAACTTTCTTTTCTTTTTCATAGAATGGACAGAAGATCACTCAGCCCTTGTGCCTCCTGTTATTCCAAACCACCCCCCAAGCAATCCAGAGCCAGCCAGAGAAGCTCCACTTCAGGGTAAAGTACTTGTTTTTCTAATTGTGTTATGGTTTTAGCTCAAAATCTAATTTTTTAAAAGATATTTTGAAAAGTGCAATCTCGTAACCCCCAAGTCATTCCTTTGATAGTGAAAACCATAAATAATAAAAGCAATGATAAATGTATTGTTAGACTTGTCAAGAAAAATTAGGAATCTTCCTGAATAATTTTTTCCAACTATTTGTAATATTTTAAAAATAAAGACTACTTGTTAAATGATCATTCAAATTAACGTTTCTCAATGTCAGCACCATTGCCATTTTGGGGTAAGTAAATCTTTGTTGTGTGGGGCTGTCCTGGGCATTGTGAGATGTCCCCTGGCCACTAGATGCCAGTAGCGCACAGCCCACCTCTCTTTGTGACAAGGAAATTGTCCCCAGACATTGTCAGATGTCTCTGGGGAGCAAACCCATCCCAGAGATAGGAATCACTGATTTAGAGATCACAGATATTTAATAGTATGTTAAAAAAGATAAATCTGAAACTCAGCATTAGATATTTCAAGATTCTAGCCAACATATTAGGTTTTGTCTAAGACTTTCCTGTAAATGCAAATGGTTTGATATTGTGTTTTCAGTTCTCATTCCCTATTCTTGCTGCAGTTTTGGTATTTATGCATGTTTACAACGTTTCAATGGATCTTGTTTGTTTACATTCACACATAGGATGAGGCCTTTATAGAGGATTATTCTTGAAAATTGGAAGTTCCAGAACCTTGCAACTTTCAGGCCTCATTACTCTTAAATTATAGAAAATACTTGTGTTTAGTTTTCTTTTTCTTTTAAACAAGCATCATGTTTGACAGAGTTGGGGAATGTTTGTGGTACAGAAGCAATAAAAATACTATAAAATTTTCCTTCCTTTCTACATTTTAAAAGAGATTTAATTGTGTTAGATATAAAATGATAAGTAGAATAATTCGTTTTTAAAATTTTAATTCCTTCATTATAATTTTCATAAGAAAGAAATTGTTTCTCTACTAGCTGACATTGTCATGAGATTAGAATTAATATCAATTTATGTAAAATAATTTCTGGCATGAATATACTTTTTAATGGTGATAATGGCTTTAATAAAGATAGGATATAGTAGATAATAATATGTTGATTAATATCAGTATGACTGTGGATTCCTCAGTTTTGTGGGGTTTTTTTGTAAATATAAAATTCCTTCTGTCGGCTCATGCCTTCTTACCTTCCCCTCTGTCACAGTAAGTTAGCCTCCTTTCAGTTCTTTTAACTAGCAAAACTGTAGACCGTTTCTGAGCCTTTGCAGAGGCTGTTCCTTCTATTTGCAGTTTTCTTTTCC
The DNA here is from genome assembly GCF_007565055.1 of Rhinopithecus roxellana. Lineage (NCBI taxonomy): Eukaryota > Metazoa > Chordata > Mammalia > Primates > Cercopithecidae > Rhinopithecus > Rhinopithecus roxellana. Next base: position 72,658,946 of record NC_044549.1, on the reverse strand, counting down.
TCCTAATTCTTATTCTGCTAACTCCTGTTCACCTCAGGTCTTTGCTAGATTCCCCTACCATGTTTACTCTTAACCATCCTGTACTTTACATTTATGAAATTTAACCATTGTAATTAGTGTTCATTTATGTGCTATTATTTAACAATAGTTTCCTCATTAGACTTTAAATCCCATGGAGGCAAGAGACTGTGATTCTCTGTTTTTTGTTTTTTCACTGTGAGATAATCCCAAACAAGGCATAATCCGTTGTTATCTATTTCTGATGACATTATTGAGTGAAACAGTATCCATCCATCTATCTCTCCATCCATCCACATATACATATAGAATAGCCCACCAGACTTTCTTACATAACTATCTTAGAAATTAAGTAAATTAAAGCTGTGAAGGTTCAGGTTCTGGGTGCCAAATGCTTAGTGCACCAACTAAGAATTGAGATAGTATTTATCTGTATTAGACACTTCATCTCAGATTCTTACGTCTCTTTCACTCAACCTTTTTTTTTTTTCTTTTTTTCTCTTCCTCCTTATTTCTTTATATCTCTTCCTTATTTCCTTAGTCATCTAATGATTGACTAAGACATCCACTGGTGCCTTCGTTCAGGCTGCTATAACAAGTTGCCATAGACTAGGTGGCTTAAACAATGAACATTTATCTATCAGTTCTGGAGAGTCGAAGTCGAAGATCAAAGTGCTGGCAGATCCAGTGTCCAATGAGGGTCCACTTCCTGGTTTACAGACGGCCATTTTCTCACTGTATCCTCGCGTGGTACAGAGTAGAGAGAGAAAGGACTAGTTCTCTTCCTCTTCTTATAAGAATAAGCCCATCATGTGGGCTCCACTCTCATGGTATAATCACCTCCAAAAGGCCGCACTTCTAAATACCATTCAACAGTGTCTGGGAAGGTTCAGGCTCGTTGAACTTTCCTTGGGATTGACTCATTTATTCTTACAACCCTTCTACTGTGTAGTCTCTCTGTTGATCCACACCTTTCAAGCACCTTTATAATCTTTGGAATATAACTGATACCAAAGAAACCAGTTAAAATCCATACCGTTTGACTCCAAGTTGTGATTTCAATAAACATTAACCTAGACTTTAGCCTCATTGGTTATAACTCTGGGTTACCTGCCTACTGGTTAAGTGTCTTGATTAGCCATCTAGTGTTTAATCTTGGGCAGTATCTAGCGTTGACAGACTGTCAGGAAGAAGCCATATAGCTAATTTGGTTAGATTGTTTGGTAGTAATTTTGCCAAGTTCACAGGCCACCTAAATTCTCCCCTAATCAAGGGTGTACTTCTAATCCCAGCAAGTGCTAATTTGGAGATTTGCTCTTATGAAAACTCTCTAGCTTCAAGCTTATGCTTGAAGAGATATTTTTGCAGCTACCCCTCTACCACACTCACTCTACCACCACCACCATCAAAACAATAACTCATTTATTGAGCTCTTAATTATGTGCCAAGTACCTTCCTAGGCACTTTACCTACATTATCTGCCATGGTTGTTTCTCACAACTATCGTATGAAATAGGTATCATCATTACCTCCATTTATACCTGTGATACTCTGGCAGAGAGGTTTAGTAACTTGCCCAAGGCCATATAGCCACTAAGTAGCAGAGCACAGATTTGAACACTATTCTTGAGGAATAGTTTAACTTCTGGTTGAAAGGTTTTTAGCTGTTTTGGTTTTTGTGGGATACCTCATTTGTGTAGTCTAAATCTATTTTGTTCAGTATGGAAGCCGCTGGTTACATGCTGCCATTTAAATTTAAATAAATTATAGTTAAAAATAAAAAAATTCAGTTTTCCAGTCTCACTAGCCATATTTCAAGGGCTCAGTGGCTACATGTGACTAGTGGCTGCCATATTGGACAGTGCAGACACAGAGCATTTCCATCATCACAGAAAGTGCCATTAGACAGTACTGGTCTAGGGTATTTAAACAGTAGTGTCAAGAAATGACATTTCTTTCCCCTCCCCCCAGCCTGGCAGGGAAATACGCACCTAAGGTTCATTCAGGTGCAGAGCTTTGGGGCAAGACCCAGAACGTCCTGATCAGTGAGTCTAAGGAAGGAGCTGAAAATAAGTACATTTTAAAAAGCTACCCAGGTGATTTTCCCTGGGTAAGACACAACCAAGCCTTACCACTGGTGACTGGTAAACAGAGGTTAGGATATTAGAAAATTACATGTACCACAGGGCTGCAGCTGAGAGCTCCAAATTCCATTCCTTATGGGGTGAAAAGCATTTCTTTCCAAAAGCTGCATTAACTAATGATCCACCCATACGTAAAAAGGAATAAAATGTGCATAAATGTGAAACCCTCTGATCTTTCCTCCCTTGTTAAATATTGGAAAAGGAAGTCAGTCGTATAATTTCAAAGCTCTGCTCTTGTCTTTATTAAGTTAACATTCTCAGCACAAAATATGCTAATGTATTTTTTTTTAATTAGATAAACTGCCAGGCACATTTTCACATTTTCTAACTTAGCCTATAATAAGAGTGAAAAGCTCCAACACCCAAACACCTCTTTTCAGCCTTCTCAAAGACATGTTAAATATCATTTCTATGTGCTTTTATTTGTTCATTCATTCACTCACTCAACAAACATTTTTGGAGCACATAAAATGTACCAGACAATATTCTAGATACTCATGGAGCTAACATTCTAGTGGTTTTATGTACTTGCGTATCAATGCCCCTCATGCATGGGAGTGGGGGACAGTAAGAAAACCAAAACAATAAGTAAGATGTATATTCTGTTAGAAGGTGGTAAATGCTAAGGACAAAACTAAAGCAGGGAAAAGGGATTGGGAATGTTGGAGGTGCTGCAATTTTTAGCAAGGTGGTTAGGGAAGGTCTTGCTGCGAAAGTAATGGCTGTTGATGATGTCTCTGCGTAACTGAAATGTGTTTCCCTTCAGGGCGCCTGGAATGCCCTAGCAGCACCTGCTGCAAGAGTGTAGGCCACTCACCCTCCTCCCCCTAAAGTAAACTTTGGGGGTTATCTTACCTCACCTCGATTTCCATCTGATAATTATCTTGGCAGCTGTCTCCCCAAAGCTCTTAGTACAAGTGACACCACCCTCCCGATGCCTTAGCGGATGACTTTGCCTGGCGAATCCTTCTAAGTCCTGCCTTTCTTTAGCCACTGTGACAGGGCTGTAGTTTGTCAGGCTTCCAATAAGCTTTAGGACTGTGCTAGAGAGCAGGTTAACGAAAGGACCTCTGATTGCTGGCAATTTAAAAGAACCTTCTTTGCAGGAGCCAGAAACTTTTAAAATATGCAATTAAAAATTGTATGCATGCCCAGAGACCTTTTAAGCCCTTTTAGATATAACTAACCAAAAATAACCTTCTTTCCTAGGTGCCAGGCTCCTAGTGCAGGAGTGTAGGGAACTAATTTCTCCCTCTTTCTCTCTCTCTTTTTGTTTTGGGTAACATTTTTGATAGAAAAGAAACAGGGCAGATGGAAAAGCTGTGTGTCGCAAGAACAGGGTATAAGAAGTAAGTAAAGTTAGAAGAGATGAAAGAAGCTGCTCATGAAATTAGGTCTACTACTTGGGATAATCAGAGAAGTTCCAATAAGTTTCTCGATTACAGAGAAGTGCCTAGTAAAACCCAAAAGAAAACGTTTTGGTTTATGTTCAAAATGTTATTTGTGAATATATCAAGAAAACTCAATAAAACCTTAGGTAGCATGTTTGGGGGTAACTTAGCTATATCTCTATCTGTACATTTATTTTAGTTTTATTTTTATTATTTTTTTGAGACAGAGTTTCACTCTTGTTGCCCAGGCTGGAGTGCAGTGGCGTGATCTCAGCTCACTGAAACCTCTACCTCCTGGGTTCAAGTGATTCTCCTGCCTTAGCCTCCCAAGTAGCTGGAATTACAGGCATCTGCCACCTCATCTGGCTTGTGTATATATATATATATATATATATTTTTTTTTTTTTTTTTGTAGTAGAAACAGGAGTTCACCATGTTGGCCAGCTGGGTCTCGAACTCCTGGCCTCAGTGGTCCACCTGACTCAGCCTCCCAAAGTACTAGGATTACAGGCATGAGCCACCATGCCCAGCCTAATTTATTTTAAATAAGACAGCTGAATTCGGAGCCGTATGGCTACTGTTAGTACTACTTAGTTTAGGGATTTTTTTTTTTTTTGGTGGGGTTTCTTTTTTTTTTGGTTTGTGTTTTTTAAACAAATATCCTAAACTTGTTTTAAACAGTAAATCTTAGCCGTAGACATGTGTTGGGTATTTCATAAATTTAACAAAAGGTGCAAATAAATAGGAAAAATAGTTGAATTTGGAGTTCAATTCAAAGTGATGACCCTTAATTTTGAAAATAGTCATTCTACATTTTTGTCAAATTATTATTTGTGACTCTAATATGTTTTCTGGTATTATCTGTGCATTTTCAGCCTGGATTTTCTGTTTGATTAAAACTAAAGTTTTTGTTCAGTTGGTTTTTCGAGTGAAAGCCAGGCCCAAAGTAGCACATCAGAAGCCATATAGCAAAATAAAATTAAAACAAAAGACATAAAACAGACCAGTTCCATTTGCTGTGAAGGGGTTTGTGGCAGCTCAATTCCTGTCAAACTGTAGGAATGGAAACCAAGAAGTATGTCACCTGACAGGGACTAGTTTCATCCCTCTCTTGTAGCTTCTTTTGGACCCTGGAGTTGACATACTCTGTGCTTTACCTCCTTCCATCAACATTGGGGCCTAGGAACATCCTTATTCCTCAGATTAAGAGAGGACTTTCTTAAGATGCTATGTGCCCAAAGGCTCTAGGGCATAAGCTTGAAGAATTATCTGTATGTTGTCTCAAATCTTGTTAAATTCTCCTTTTCACCAATGGTGACATTCCTTATGCTTCTCTTATTTTAATCCAGGCAAACCCTTTTTTACACGAAACCCTTCTGAGTTGAAAGGCAAGTTCATTCACACAAAGCTGCGGAAAAGCAGTCGTGGCTTTGGCTTCACGGTGGTTGGAGGGGATGAACCTGATGAGTTTCTGCAGATCAAGAGTTTGGTCCTAGATGGTCCTGCTGCGTTGGATGGCAAGATGGAAACAGGTAGCGTCCACATGGCCTTAGTGTGTTCTGTGTGGTGAGACTCCAACCCAGAACATAAAGATGTGCAATCATGACATTGTTTGGTTTGAGCAAGACCAGACAGCGTCATGATTGCACATGTTTATACCTTTAAACACCTTGAGAATGAGCCCAGTCTCCACATTATATAAATTCATTCCTTGGGGCAGATTGAAACCTGTGAAGTCATTTTAACTTTGGGAAACTGTGTGAGTACAGTAAAGCAATAAGTTACTAAAAATGTAGATCCTCATTTAAATAAATGAATTCTAAACTTGGATTTCTGCAGTGAGATTTTTTTTAGGAGAAAGTTCCAATGTTCTTTCAGTGATTATTATATTCTCATTAGCAGGGAAGACACTAGGTGCTGAAAGAACACTTTATTAGCTGTTAAAATCAGTAATAGAAGCAGTTTATGCCCTATAGTATCACACCCACGTGCAGTTTCAGTTCATTTTCATATTAGTGGAATATATTATAATACTGATGGCAATTTTATGGGTGCTGTTTTCTTAACCCCCACACTCTTGCCTTCTACAGGGGATGTGATTGTCAGTGTGAATGACACCTGTGTTTTGGGACACACACATGCTCAAGTTGTGAAGATCTTCCAGTCCATCCCCATTGGTGCCAGCGTGGACCTTGAACTTTGCCGAGGTTATCCATTGCCTTTTGATCCAGATGACCCCAATACAAGTTTAGTGACCTCGGTAGCCATTTTGGATAAAGAACCAATTATTGTGAATGGGCAAGAGACCTATGATTCACCAGCTAGCCACAGTAGTAAAACAGGCAAAGTCAATGGCATGAAGGATGCCCGGCCAAGCAGCCCAGCAGACGTGACTTCAAATAGTTCTCATGGTTATCCTAATGACACTGTTTCTTTGGCTTCCTCCATAGCCACTCAGCCAGAACTCATAACTGTTCATATTGTCAAAGGGCCAATGGGCTTTGGTTTTACTATCGCAGACAGTCCTGGTGGGGGTGGCCAAAGAGTGAAACAGATTGTTGACAGCCCAAGGTGCCGAGGCCTGAAAGAAGGGGATCTCATAGTGGAAGTTAATAAGAAGAATGTGCAGGCCCTAACTCACAACCAAGTGGTGGATATGCTGGTTGAGTGTCCTAAGGGAAGTGAGGTCACATTGTTGGTGCAACGAGGAGGTAAGTAGGTTTGTTTTGTTCTTTGAATTTTTTTTTTAGTCCCAAATTCATTGCTTAACTTACTCATCTTCAGATGACCACTGGGGGCTTTTTAAATGTGTATTCCTTTAAGTTCGTTTTTATTTAAATGTTTCAAAATGCCTACTGATTTCTCCAAATACTAACCTCTTTAGCATAAAAGTTATGGTTTATACATTATGACAGACATATGCAGTTAGAGTGGTACTTTAAAACAGAAATCAGATTGTGCCTTTTTAAAACATTAAGATTTAAAAAACCTAACTTGGGTGTGGTGGTACCTACCTGTAGTCCTGGCTGCTTGAGAGGCTGAGATGGGAAGATCACTTGAGCCCAGGCATGTGCGTCCAGACTGGGCAACATAGTGAGACCCCATTCTCTAAAAAGTTTTTTTTTTTTAATAAAAAATAGTAATAATAGCCTGTATCCTTTAAGCCTCCTGAACTTGGCCTGCATAGCCTGCAAAATGTGGCTGTGATCACTCCTTGAAACTTGTCTCATGTTCCTCTCCTCCATCTGATGGTGCTTTATCCACACTGGCTGCTTATATGGAACTCCTTCAATGCTTCAAGCCTTTTCTTGCCTCAGGCCCTTTGTACTTACTGTCCCCTCTACCTGGAGTGGTCCTTTCCCAGCTCTTCCCGGCTGGCTCAGTCTCATTCAGGTCTCCTTCTGAGAGAGAGCTTCTCCCATCACTTTTTCTAAAGTAGCTCCTAACACTTCCATATAATCTTGATCACATTTCTTCGTAACCTTGATCATCATCACCTTTTTACCACAAGGCATTATTTCATGCTTTTATTCATTTTTCAGTATTTGTCTTTCATGAGAATATAAATTTCCATAAAGTTAGGGCCCATGTATGCATGTGGACAGCTGTTGTCCCCAGCATTTAACACAACACCTGACTCCTTTTAGGTATTTATGAATGAATAGGTATTAAGTGAATAGGTGTGTGATTATTTCTATTTGGCAGAAACAAGAGGTCTGCTAATCATATTAAACACTTCCCTCAACATGCTCACATTTTAATGAAGTAGTTGAGGATCTCAGAGATCTGGGTTATTCTAAATCTTGAGGCATTAAACTTCCTCCTTTCTCCTTGAGTCCACATCCCACCCTCTGCTTCACCAGAAAACACAGGACCTCACACTGAGCAGTATTTTCCACCATATTGAAATGCCTTGCTCTTGGAATATGTGCATATATGTGATTAGTCATGACTGATAGTTTCACACAGTGGGCCTGAGAATGGCTGTTTCCCTGATCCTTGTCACCATGATTTGTTTCATGAACAACATATTCAGGCCTTTTGAAAAGAGATCAAGAACCATACTTTGATTTCCTTTTGGTTTGTTGCAACTGAGGAGTTCATTTGTGTCACAGCAGCCCGATTCTCATGTTTTCATGAATCTATGTGTTCTGCGATCAGAATGGCTGGGGTCATTTGAAGGAAACCCAAAATACAGAGCACCTATCTATGTGAATTGAAATGCTCAATGAGCCTGGCTTTGGCAGTTACAAAAGGCACTGTGCAAATTTCATTTTTACAAATGTCGTTTCCACTAACCAATTTTCAAGTCTCTTCTTGTATCTAGATCACTTGACTGCCCAGAGAACTGGTTTTAAACAGTAGCCAAGATGTATGTAGTGGGAAATGCCTTGGGTATAAGAACGATTATGACAATAATGATGATGGTGATGATGAAACCTGGCACTTATAGAAGAATCAGTGATACACAAAGCACTTTCATACCTGCACCTGCCTCTCCTCTGATATTTGTCACTTTGCTGTGAAGTAGGAAGGTGCCACCCCACAGTAGTTCTGAGCTGTTCACCCTGGCTCTGTGGTTTCCAGTCCAATGTTCTGTCCCACTTAACTGAGTAACACTGATTTTTGTATAATTGCTTAATACTGTGGCTGACAACTTGGAAACTTTCAAATGGTTCTTGGTACATCAGGTGCACCTTTGTTTCAGCCACTGCTCATTTGACAGACACAGACCACCTTGTTCTCCAAACTCATCTATCTGCTTTCTCATTTCTGTTATTGATGTGTTAAGTTTATTATCCCATTAGATTCACTTCTAAGGACACCAAACATAAAGTTTCATTATAGCCAACTAACTTACACACTTAATGAACCATATTGTAATGAATTTGCCTAAGCCAGCAAACAACTGATTATAGAAACATACTCCTTGATTTTACTTTTTATTTTATTTTTTTGAGGCAGGGTCTCACTTTGTCACCCAGGCTGGAGTGCAGTGGTGCCATCTCAGCTCACTGCAGTCTCAACCTCCTAGGTTAAAGTGATCTTCCTGCCTTAGCCCCCCAAGTAGCTGAGACTATAGGTGCATGCCACCACTCCCGGCTGATTTTTGTATTTTCAGTAGAAACTATTTCTCCATGTTACCCATGCTGGTCTTGAACTCCTGCGCTCAAGGGATCCACCTGCCTCAGCCTCCCGAAGTGCTAGAATCACAGGCATGAGCCGCTACGCCTGACTATACTCCTTGATTTTAAATATGTTTGCATTCTCTCTTCTTAATTCCCAATGCCATCTTCTTCTTAATGCTGTTACATTTTATAACATTTATATGAAAAATCCAGAATATATTGCCATATTCATCAACATCTACATGGTTTATTTCAGAACATGAGTAATTTAAAATCACTGTGACATCAGCAGTCTTTAAAATACACCATATGTCTTGTGTTTGATTTATGTATAGGATAGAAAGTTTGTACATCTGCACTTGGCAGGCTAGCACCAGATACTATTAATCTTTCTGGAAGGCATATAAATATATTTGTTTCTGCCATACATTAGTTGCTTGAATCAGGGCTGACATTTCATCATCTCTTCTGTATAGCGGGGATGTAATGAGAAGGCTTGATGAAGGTACAAGACAACAGCTAGGTTGAATGAGAAAGTAAATGGCCACTTCACCGATTCTTTCTAATAAATCTAATTTATTTTGTAACTGCTAGTAAGATGACTGATAAACTCATCTACACTCTTCCACGAGTCTCAGGAATTCCTGTCATGAGGTTGTGGCTTTCTGTGCTTTAAAGAACGGGCCATTTTTACTTTGGGACAGAACTGGCTTTTATGTTTGTAGCATCCATTTTAATTCCTAATCTCTAGAGCTTGTTTTTGACATTTGTTCTTGTCAAGATCTAATACATTTCATTTTTAGTATTTTTAGTCCATCCCCCTTCCCTCATCTGGAAATCGAGCTGAAGGTTGAAATATCATTTGTAAATGTCCAGGGTTAGTTTCCTCAGTCAGGCTTAGAGCTGCTGTGCGGTGTTCATCTGTACTCCCAAGTAGCCAGGACCAGTCCTGAATTGCTTACAAATCTCTTCATCAACATCTCCCTGTTTGCCAGTCGATCACTCAGATTTTTAAAGGGCAGCTCCTTTCTGTGTCTGGTTCCCCCACTTCCAACTGTGTGTCCTTACTCCTCCCCTCTCTGCTGTGCAGTCAGGAAAGTGCTTTTTATCCTTTTATTTTGAACACAGCATCTGCATTCAGAAATTCTGTCACCTGACACCAGTGTGCATGTAGAGACTTCTTTGAAGTGTTTGGAAAATCAAGTTAGTTTGTGGATTTTTATTTTTAATTTGTAAAAGCTATCGAACTTGTCCCATAAAGATTTTTTACTTTTTTAAAAGAAGGCTCATTGTAGATAGCATAACTACCTGTGCCCCTCTGTGTCAAATATTTTGGATATTCAGCAAATTCACACCTATCAGTAGGTGTGACACTCTTTAAGACGTAATTTCATGTTGAGTCACAACACTCTTGTTTCAAGAAAAGATTTGGCAACACTGTATGCAAGTGAAGATCCTATGTTTTACTTTTGAAAGAAGGCATGTATTAAAAAGAAAAGTGAACTCGGGATGCCAGGAGCTGACCTTGAGTACAAACTCTGCCCGTAAGCTGCTGTATGTGCTTGAGAAGGGTACTACTTCTACCCTGACACTTATTTTTTTAATCTAAAAGATGAATGTTTTGAGCTAGAGAATGTTTCAGGCACTCCTTTCTGGCTCAGATTTTATGCATGGAGGAGAGACCACAGGACTCTGGAGCCAGAGGATGCAAGTTTAAATCCTGCTCCTGCGTTACTTGCATTGTGACTTTAGGCAAGTCACTTGGCTTCTCTGAGCTTAGTTAGACTTCTGAAAAAAATGGGCATGATGTACATAGATTAAATAAATAAGGTAGCATTTGTGCCAGTTCCTGACATAGTAGTCATCACATGATAAAGCAATAGTAGCAACTGGGTGGGGAAGGATTTGTATTTTATTTTTTATAAAAAGTTCTAGCTGGGCCATACAGCTTGTATGATATTCAGGCATCTGTTTTTTGTTTTTTTTTTTTTTGTTTGTTTGTTTGTTTGTTTTTTTAGAAGTTCTACTGGTAGGTTTTTTTTTTTTTTTTCTCCTCTTGATACAGGGTCCTGCTCTTCTGCCCAGGCTGGAGTGCATGTTCATGGCCCATCACAACCTCAAACTCCTGGGCTCAAGTGATCCTCCTGCCTTAGCCTCCTGAATAGCTAGGACTACAGGCATGTGCCATCATGTGTGACTAATCTCTTTTAAAAAATTGTTTTGTAGAGACGGGGTCTCATTGTGTTGCCCAGGTACCACTGGTGATTCTGATGTACAACCAGAGTTGCAAAAAATGTTAGGCTTCTGCCTCCACGGTCCCTTCTGGTTTTGATTCTTTGACCTATAAGTTGGATGAAAATAAGTTTATAAAGCTTACGTAATATTTTCATTTCTGAGTAATGTTCATCTTTTAAAGTCTGTTTTGTAAGTGACAGATTTCTCAGTCTTCCCTAAGATCCATTTCAGTTCCCACATTCTACGTTTTTCTACTTCCGAGGAGAATAGAAGGGGGACTTGCTGTCTGAATGGAGATGCTCATTTAGAGTGCCATCTCCCACTGGCTTTTTCTGATCACAACAGTAATGGAAGTGATATTTTCCTTTCTAGTTTGCACAAACCATATATACTGAATACTTTGGTCAGGCCACTAAATAATTTCAAGGTCTGATTATAAATTCATGGAATGTTAAAATTCCCAGAGGGCAGTAGTGTGTCTGACTCTTACTCTTGTGTCCCTGGCACTTCCTGGGGAACCTGGCAAGCGATAAGGTCTCAGTAAATCATAGCTGAATAAATTAAACTTGATCCACCAGTCACAATAGAAGATTAATCCTCTAGCTTTATAAGCACACTTCATAACTCTAGAAAAATGATAATGAGTTAAAAGGCAAAACAGATAAGAAAATGGTGGTGGTGATGGTAATGATAGTGTTACTACTGTCATTTCCTGATTACTTACTATGTTCCAGCTATGTTACCATGATACATGCAGTACACATACATACATTCATGCACAGACAGATGCCCAAGAAGGTAAATAAAACCTTTCAAGACTTCATTGTTGCAACCACATTGAAACTGCCACCAATTTGCAATGTGATGATGGGTTGGATCCTTGTGAAATGAAGGCAGTGATTGTTAACTTCTATGCTAGGACAAAATACAAGAAGGAATTGTTTTTGTTTTAGTTGCTGAAACCCCACAGCTTAATTTGGTATGAATTAGTATAAAGCAAAGGAGAAAATTCTGTTTTAGTTGGGAAAACCTGCATAAAATTTGTAATGAAAACAGTAAATGCTTCTACAATGTGCCAGGCATGCTTCTAGACATTTTACATATAATTCATAAGAGTCCTCTGAAGTAAATACAATCTTAGCTCCATTTTAGAGAAGAGGAAGCTGAGGCCCAGGGAGTTTCTGTGGTTTACCCAAATTAGCTGGTTAGTGGCAAAGCTAGGATTGGAACCTAGAAATTCTGGCCCTAGACAGTGCTTAACCACTCTGCCCAACAGCCTCCTGCCTTACAGGCAAGAAATTCCTCCAGTACCATAATTGTTGATGACTGTATCTTATGCATAAAGAAATGAGTAAAGCCTGAAGTCTATGGGCAAAGTGATGCCTCTTAATTCTCATCAAAATTTACTGATGATATTTAGTTCATTAAATCATCATCAGTCCAAACAGAGAAAGCAGTATGTAATCTAATTACCAAAGTGCATCACTAGCATTAGCTCTTCTGTGTGTGTGTGTGCGCGCGCGCACATGTGTGTTTCTGAAATGATACAAAACCATCATAATTAGAACCACAGTGAGCCATGCACAGAGAGTTAAACCCGGGTGATCAGGCACTTCTCCTCTTTGCCCTCTGGTCTTGGACCAGAGAATGAATTGTGCATTGTACTGCTTAAGTGCTTGACTGCCACAATGTCTCAGATTGAGCTGTAGGGCCCCAGAAAGGGGAATTCAGGTTGTGTATAGAGTGATATCTTAATAATGTTGGAGCCCTATATGTTCCCATCAGCAAATACCCTATATGTTCCCATCAGCCAGTTCTCCCTTCTCAGTGTACTCATACTTGGTTTACCTCTCACCCCTTCCCTGGCCTCTACCACCCATTGTAGGGCACCTGGCCTTGCAGTGACCTGGCAACAGGTCTCAGTGCTTCCTCCAGTCTGCCCTCCGGCTACAGTGCTTTAAAGTACATCAGATCAAGGCAGTCCTCATGTCAGAATAGCTTCCCATCATTAAGCGTGAACTCCAAAGTCCTGTGTCAGGGCCCTAGCACTTATATCTCCCTCTGTCTGTACTTTTTCCTCCTAGGTAGCCACAGGACCTCCTCACTCACATCCTTCAGGCCTTGGCTCAGAGGTTATTTCATCCCCTTTCATCTGAGAACTCTGCTCTGACCATTCCTCCTAAATCAAGCAGCATCTCCCATGATCGCTGTCTGCTCTCATGATCTTTCTTAGGCACTATACCTACCTGTGATCCCCCTGAGAGAAGGAACTTGGTTGCAATCACTACATTATCCCTGCTGCCTAAAATGGTGCCTAGCCCATTATAGGTGTTCAGAAAATTGTCTGCATTGAATGAAAAGATGAGTTAATGCAGGACCCTTTGTTTTCATAAGTGCTAATCCTGAGAGAACTTTCTGAGGTGTGAGCATTATAATAGCTGAGGAAATGGGCAGTGGGAGACTGACCACCCCCCAGTCACACAGCTAAAAGGTGACGGATTCTGACTCTGAACCCAGGTCTGTTTGCTTGCAATAGCTGTGTGCTCAGTTCACAGGCTGACCTGAACAACTAGTAGATGCATTGTTCATTGTGTCCGTAGGCCAAGATAGGAAGCTTCATGTCAGGGAATCATGTTGGTTCCAAAGCCTGTTCTCCAGCATCTTGTAAAGTAGCCACTATCTCGTGATTAAAATTATGTAAGATTTAAATTTCAGTTTCTCAGTCCATCTGGCCACACTTCAGGAGCTCAGTAGCCACATGTGGCGAGTGGCTACAGTATTGGACAGTGTAGATAGAGAACATTTCCACCATCGCTGGAAGTGCTGTTACACAGCACAGTTCTATCGCTTCTTGGCCTTTTGGCTAAGATCAAGTGTACACAGCACAATTCTAGAGATTTTAATTGTTTCACCCTCAGAAGTGAGAGACTGAGATCCTTTATTTTACCCTTTCTTTTGTTTTCATACATTTGAATAGAAGAAAAATATGGAATTGAAGGCACCTTCATGGTTAATGGATTTCTTTTTATGCAGAGAGTAATAAACATAGGTCCTGTTTATTACATCATTTCCATGTTTAGTCACTGCTCCGAGTTCTTTATATGTGTTAACTGGATGTTAGGGGATGCAAGGAATTGACACTTAGAGGATTTAAGACTTGTAAAGTATAAGTGCTTGGGGGCAATCTCGACTTTCTCTATCCTGGCATGGTGTCATCAAGCTTATAAGCGGATTACAGGACCTCCACCTGGCCGGGAAGCATCTCAGCTTTTATACTAGACTGATGTTATATAAGGAGCTTAAATTAAATTATTTCATTAAAGTAGCTTTAATCCAAAAAATGGAAGAAACTTCAAAACACAAGAAAAACGCAACTAAAAGTTTTATATATCAAATATGTATAATCTGCCATATGAGCTATCAGCAAGTTACAGTTTGTCAGAAGTCTATTTTAAAGGGGAGACTTTAGTCTCCTTGGTGTGTTTATCTGATTCATTGATTAAGTATCTCAAACTAATTGACCTCACTCACCACTTATCTATGGCGCTTGTATTTTCTAATAATTTTATAAGTTGAGTCCTCTTGTGACATCCAACGTGCTGCCTAACATCTTCTAGCTGTTAAAAGTTGTTCAAGTTAAAATTAGCAAATTTCCTAGCACTTCCACCATGCTAAACAGGATGGCATTCCAATTTGGTATTAAAGGAGCCTTCTGGCCTTTATTCATAATGCAGTTTTAAGTTGCTATTTTGATTTATTGCCATGGCTTAAAGTTATCAGGGATTTTATTTGAGAATTCTTTGTAGACTGATAGGTCACATTTATATTTGAGATGACTTACAGCAAGAGATGAGATAAATATAAAAATGTTTCTATTTTGATTCTGTCTTTCATTACATAATGCATAAAAATTATTCCTCACTTTCACATCTTAAGGAACTCTGGTTTCTTTATGGTTTTTTGATCTCATGGTTTTTAAACTTAAGCAAGCTTTGGTAAATTTAACATTTGTATGCAACTCAGACTTTACTGGATGATTTGAGTTTTATTTCTGTTATATTCATAATGCAAAGTGGTTGGCACACCTAAAACTTTTACTTTTGTTCTACAAGACAATGTCTCATTCTCCTTGCAGGTAAACTTAATGCATTGAGTTACTTACTTATATGCATTATTTATTACAAATGTGTTCACGTGTGATTTATAATTCTCATTAAGGTGTGGTGGCATCCCTTCCCCTTTCTGGAAGAGTGATAGAATTTCATTCCCTTGGCTGGCAGGCTGTAGAATTATTGTGCTGTGCTTTTATTTAAGTGTGGAATTTGAATATAAAGAAGTTGCTTTTTTGTCTCTTTTTGGGGGACAAAGTCATTAACATCACGTGCCTGTCATCGTCTAGGCACTGCGAATAGAGCAACGTCATCTGCAAATGAAACAAACAGGCTCCTGATGTCATGAGGCTTTTATTCTAGGGGAAGGGGGGGAAAGCACAAAAATAAACAAATGAACAAAACCATGTCAGCTAAAGAAAAGTGCTGTGAAGCAAATCAGAGCAGGTAAAGTGAACAGGTGTGGCAGGCCTGGCGGTGAGGGGGCTCTTCTAGATTAGAGGTGAAACTTGAGTGATCACAGAGAAGGGAACGGTATTCCAGCAGGAAGGGACAGTTAGTGCAAAGACCCCAAGAAAGAATTGAAACAGAGTCCTGTGTGCCTGGAGAAAGGGGAGCAGGGAATGGGGATGGCCGAAGTCAGAGACTGGAGGCCAGACCTGCAGTTCGAATTCCATTTGCAGTGGGAGGTCCAGATTCACATGGTGAAGGGACAGGCTCTCAGTAACATGTTCAGATAGTCCCTGTGGCATATATGTGAAGAATGTATTTTAGGGGAGCAGGAGTGGAAGGGGAGACCTGTGAGGGCTTTTGCAGTAGTTCAAGCAAGAGTGTTAGCAGCTTGGACTATAGGGCAGACAGAGGATCACGGCAGTGGGGGACTTGGGACACCTAAAGAATAGTCAGCAGGACTCCATAGGTTGACTGTAGAATGGGGGGACATACTTCTTCCATAAAGAGCCAACGGGTAGACATATTAGGCTTTGTGGGCCCTACAGTTTCTGTCCCCACTACTCTACTCTGCCCTTGTAGTGGGTGATATGTGAAGGAATGGGTTGGTTGTGTTCCAAGAAAACCGTATGTGCCCCATGGGCCACATTTGCTGACCACAACTGAAGGAAAGGAAAAGGGAGGGAGCCAAAATGACCCCAGAATTTTTGACCTGGGAGGAATCTTTGTTGAGATGTGGATCCTAGGATAGAAGTAGGTAGGACTTGAGCTGTAAAATCAAGGGTTTCTTCTCACACTTGTTAATTATGAAAGCCCATTTGACAACTGAATGAAACAGAAATGTAGGCGAGTTGTGTGGGATCTGGAGTTTGGTGGTTGTGAGGTTAGGTCAGGAGAAATACACATTTATGGGGCATTATCGTCTCATTGAGTATTCTACAAACTGTGGGCTGTGACCTATTACTAGGCTGTGAAATCAATGTATTGGGCTACACCCAGTGTTTTTCTTGGAAGTGAAATAGAAAACATCAGAGTATATCACACTCACTGAAGGTAAGTCCTTTTTTTATGAAACATTTACAGTGTGTGTATACCCACACATGCATACATGCATACATACACACAAATGTTTCATAAAATGGGAAATACATTTTGTAACACATTCATACACATGTGTGTGTATGTATGAATGTGTTACAAAATGTATTTCCCATTGTGGACCATAGTCACTTAAGTTTGTAAAAGTCAGAATCAGAGGGTATTTAGAGCCATGGGGCTGAATGAGTTTACTGAGGGAAAGAGCGGGAAGGAGAGAGAAAAAGTGCAAGACAGAACCCTGAGGCACATCACCATTCAAGGGTCAGACTGAGCAGGAGACCCCAGTAAAGATGGAACCGCCAGTGCAGATAGGAGAAAGAACAGGAAAGCGTCGTATCACAGAACCCAGGAGAAGACAGTGTTACAAGGAGATTCTAGCAGCACTCGTGGGCCAGGAGTAGAGGCCTGCAAGGGTGAAAACGCTGCCTGTGGCTGGCGTCCCCTGAGAGCAGGACCCATGAAATGTGGCTGCGAATGCACTTGGGCTGGAGAGGCTGGAGAGGGAAGGAGGTGGGGTAGGGATTGGGGTAAGCTGTTCAAGAAGATCTGCTGCAAAGTGGGACAAGTCCTGAAGAGGGGTGTGGAGTCAAAGGAGAGGGTTTTGTTTTGTTTTGAAGATGGGAGATACTACAGCGTTCTTGTGTATGGATAAGGATGACTCAAAAGACAGGGAGAAAGTAATGATTGGAAGAGAAAGGAGGATTCATTGCACTCCCTCTTTGCAGGAGTGAAGTCTTTAAGAAGGGGAAGAAGATGAGATGCAACATAGGCAAGAAGGGGTAGGCCTTGGAGTTAGTCTGTGTAAACTGCAGAAGATGGAACTAGATTTGATGATTGTTTTTCCCTCTAAAAGCAAACCATTGAAATTTCTATTTATTTGAGGCTTTCCTATTTAATTTCATAGTCCTAGTGATAATAGCGACAAGCCTCTTTCCATTTGACCCATACTTGTTCATGGAGGACTGAGGATATTGTTTGTGCACGGTTCTGAAATAAGGAGAAAATAATACTCACAATCTAGTTAGGGAGGCAAGACTAACAAGTGAGCTTTACCAGCAGTAACATGTAGTCTGAGTCTGTGTTGAACATATTTGGATAAGAGGTGAATGGTGGGGGATGGGGGGCGGATAACAGAGTCTACTTGAACTGGAGCAGAGTGCCCCAGCCTCCACAGTTTGTGATTTTGGACCAGACAGTTGTTGGTTGTGGGAACCCCTCCTGTGCATTGCAGGATGTTTAACAGCATCCCTGGTCTCTACTGAGTAGGTACCTGTCACATACCTGTCCCCTTTCTCCAATGGTGACAGTCAAAAACATCTCTGGACATTGACAGATGTTCCCTGAGGGACAAAATCGCCCTCTGCTAAGAACACCTGGACTAAAGCAGTGCTTTGAAATGTAGGAAGGATTTAAAGTTACCAACTGGTCCTTGGGCAGTATTTGACATGACCCACTCATGTATTTTTTAATCGGTCTTTTAAAAAAAAATTTTCAGATCTGAATGCATTTAGCTGGAGCCAACAATCCCAGTTTCGCCCTGGCCTGCTATTTCCTGCATCTGTCCTTACTCTTGCCCATTGTGTACCTGTGGCCCACAAGGCAACTGAATTTGAGACCGAAAGACAGCATACACAAAGACACCAAGAAAGGCAAGGATATCATGCATGAATGTGCAGGCCTGTTGTAGAACCATTTCCTAGGAATTTCTTTTCACCACCATCTCAAAATCCCAGTAACTGGTAACTTCTCCTTTCTTTTTTGTTTAATTTATGCTTTAAAAAAAAGAGAGAGAGAAACCATATATCATCAGACATTTCTGCCCTTAACTTTGGAGTTTGTTTCCTACCCTTACTTTTGGATAGCGTTTCCCATTTGAAAAGTCTTTGCTATGAGGAATATAATTATGATAGCATACTCTCTTATATCAGTTTTTATTCCGACTTTAAGTTCAGGGGTACATGTGCAGGATGTGCAGGTTTGTTTCATAGGTAAACGTGTGCCATGGTTGTTTGCTACAGATCATCCCATCACCTAAGTATTAAGCCCAGCATTCATTAGCTATTCTTCCTGATGCTCTCACTACACCTCTGACAAGCCCCAGTGTATGCTGTCCATCCCCCAGCCCTCACCCCCAGTCCTTATATCAGTTTTGCAGCCTCACTTTGTTGAGCTTCTCTTTATTGCAAGAGATATCATCCTACTTCATTAGAAGCATTTTTTAGTTCTGAGCATTTTCAAAACCGTTATCTGAGACAGTTTACCTTGTGTAAAATGTTCCCACCTTCCTTCATTTTCCTCAAATGAAATCACATGTTCTTTACCAACATATGGAGGGAAGTATTTGCCATGGTGCTTACTGAGTCTGTCTTTGCTGTGTCACCTGTAAAGTTAAAACTTCTACCTTACCTGGTATTTCCTCTGTTTGTATTTCTGCTTAAATATTAATCATGTCACCTATTTGTGAACATAATCCTTTTTGGTTCAAACATCTTGCTGGTAGAATCTTAATGTCTTCAAAAATAGCCTGGAGCCCTAAAGAGTAATATGTTGCCACTGGCAACATAGAAAATGCCCTTTATTGTGTGCCAAGTTGTTACCTGGGCTTATTTCAGACTCTTGTTAGTAGTGTTCCTTTTTGCATTTTATTGTTCTCAGCGTTATTGGTTTCTCACCATATGCAATAAGTGTCATTCATTCATTCATTCATTCAACAAACTTTAGCATTATGCTCTTCTCTCATTATAGAGGAGTGCCATGAAGGAAACATCAAAAATACAGTGTGGTTAATCACAGCTTCCCCATTGTCTCGGGCCTCATTCTTTTTCTGGAAATCTCATTTGATGTATTACCTTTGCCATGAAAAATTCTAATATACCATTTTTGTGAACTTTGTATTTGATGCAAGGTTGTTTAAAGTTCCTTTTCCACTGTGTCATAGAATAGCAGTCATCATAACTAGGAAGCTGCAAGATGGACCAGTTATGACTTTGTGATGGAGGAAATCCCTTTCTTTCCCTAGCATTGGCTGTCAACTCCACTCATTCAGCAACCTGAGTTTTTAATTAGGCTTTTATTTTTGCAATCAGTACGCAAAGGGGGTCTTGGCATGATGAACCTGTGTAAAAGCAGTGTTTTAAAAAGCTTTCTTATAGTTACATAAACACGAATTTGTTTTCAAAAATCACTTGGAGATAGTTGGAATTAGGTCTACATGCTCTGAGATATTTTTGTTGTTTCTAAATTTAAAAATGGCTTACATTCTCTGTAGTTACTTTTGCCATAGATACCACTTACCAAAATGGCAGATGATTGCATTGAAAAAAATAACAGCACTGCCCATGAATTAATGGGATTCTATGTTTATATAGTTTGTCTGCATCTGCAAAGCAACTTCACTTAGACTTTGGCAACTGAAGGAGGAAGAGAAGGCTGTTTTATAACCTAGCACTAACTGCCAGTAGGACCCCCTTCTCCCCAGTTTTAACAACCAATAATGTCTTCAGACAGGGCCAAATGTCCTGTAAAGAGCAAAACCAGATGTGCTGGAGAACCACTGCTTTAACCCCTTCAACACCCATTTGGTTTGGCTTGTTAGAAACGCTGTGTTCTGTTTTTTTAGGTACAAATGAAATCCACTTCTGGGTTATTTTTTGTTGAATATGGATTGAAGAAATTTTATTGGAGAATTCCCCACTTCTTCTTAGTGTTGCGTCTGTATCTCCTCAGTAACGGAGTGGCTGTGTAGTCAGCTGTGAGGATCCCCAGCATGATCTCTGCTATCAGCCAGCAGTGTAGCCTGAGCCAGCCCTGGGCTATGTCCATGAGCCTCCAGATTATCATCTGAAGTATGAGTAGGACTGCACCCTTCTCAGCGCTGTCAAGAAGATGGAATAAGATGAGGGCCTGTCACACCTTCAGCACTGCCCTGCTCTGATGGAGAGTTTCTTATTTTCTGGCCCCTTGCTCTGTCACATTGAATGGGACTTACGAGAAAAGAGGCGGAGGAGAGGCTGAAGCAGACCTACTGTTTTCAGTACCTTTGAATTAGTTGTCTGGAGTAGAGAAAAGATTAGGGAAGGTGGAAAGGAAGAGCCTGGAGGGAAAGGTGGTAGGAGATGTGTTCCTTTTGGTCTGTGACAGCATGTTCCTTTAGTAAACAATGATGAGAAGAACCAGGATGGAGTGGTAGGTTTTCACGAAGTGAAGATTTTCCAGTATGAAAGATTCTCCTGTGTAGGTAATGATCTTCTTCTTCTTCTTCTGTTTTTTTTTTTTTTTTTTTTTTCTTTTTCTTTCTCTCTTTTTTTTTTTTTTTAATTTGAGATGGAGTTTTGCTCTTGTTGCCCAGGCTGGAGTACAGTGGCGCGATCTCGGCTCACCACAACCTCTGCCTCCCGGGTTCAAGGGATTCTCTTGCCTCAGCCTCCCGAGTAGCTGGGATTGCAGGCATGCACCACCACACCCGGCTAACTTTGTATTTTTTTTAGTTGAGACAGAGTTTCTCCGTGTTGGTCCAGCTGGTCTCGAACTCCGGACCTCAGGTGAACTGCCTGCCTCGGCCTCCCAAAGTATTGGGATTACCGGCATGAGCCACCACGCCCTGTGGCTCTTTTTTTTTTCTTATGAAAAGATTGTTGTCATTTATCTCCTCCTTTTCAATGTTCTTAGTTCACAAAAGAAAGAAATTGGCAACTTAGGATCAATTGCTCAGTTCTATGTTGTCAAAATCTGCTGTCTTATGAAATGTAAAATCCAGGAATCACTGCTATAGGGAAAGGCCCAGAGGAGGTTGAGAATAGAACAGGATACGAAAGCAGAGCTACCGAAGTAATGTGTGAGTGGGGCTCTGGCATCCAAACCTCAGGAAGAGCAAATGGGAGTTCCCCTTTTTCTTTTATCATTGCTTCCCCCAGCTCTTCATTCAAGAAGAAAGAGTTTAGATTCAAGGCCAGGGTTACATTCGTCACTCTTATGTTACACAACATTTATTAGTCACACCCTTTTATGAAACTCTTTTGTCCTATATAAGTTATCAGGGTAACCCAGAGAAGTGAAATCCAAGAGCAAGACAAAAATTGGATGAATCGAGCATATTTAATGTGCTCGGGGGCACCCCAAAATAACCTTGACTGGTTTCTTGTATGTAAAAAGCAGTCTCAGAAACTTTATGACAGCTTTAAAAAATTCATTTCAAGTTGTGTTTGCTTGCATTAAGATCATCATCTGCATTGACTCTAAGCCTGATAAGAGCTTCATTTACCAAAAAATAAATAAACGATAGGAAACAGCTAGAATCAGACAAGAGAGAAAGCAAAAGGATCTTGGCATTTATTTTCCACAGTGAGAAACTTGTTGACTTGAGTGCTTACTGAGTCAACATGTATTTCATTTCCATTGTACTTACTCTTCCCTGCCATAAATGCAATTCTCTGTTATACTTCTTGTTCCCAGCTGAAATATTTCATTCAAGGGCCTCACCGTTCTTGCATTTTCCTGCATCTCCAATGTACTTGACCTATAAAAGTTACTTCTAATTGAGACTTGTCCTAACTGGGACAGTGTGTGGGTTGGGGTGTATGTGGGTGAAACTGATTCCTGTACTCAGCCTTTAAGCCAGTCCAGTTGGTACAGTGAGCATTGCCTCACTGAAACCTGAAATCTAATAGCTAAACAAAACCCGAGTATCTCTCGCCCCTCAGAACTATATGGGGCAGCAATTCATTAGAAGTTGACTTCATCAAGGAAACAGCTTTTTCCCCTCTAAGTCACATAATCACTTAGACCAGTTCAGATACTGTTTCAGCAAGAGAATTTTGAAGACATTTAATATCTCCATGGGAGGTGATTGGGGCTGCTCTCTCTATGTCATTGCTCTTTGGACAAACCTGACCCCTCAGTAAATGGCTTCTTTAGGTCGGACTTGCAGACACTTTGAATAATGCAGTGCTGCAGGACTTGAAGCCTGATCGCCTTGCTATTGTTAACCGTGACCTGTGTTTTCTAAGGCTTATATGATTTCTTAAATGTAAGATATTGGAGTAAAGCTTGATACGGTACCAGGCATGGCCTCCGTTGCAATTAAGCAGTTTGGTTACAAAGCTAATTGAAATTGCCAAATAATACACACCCTTCCAGAGCAAGTTGGAAAATTTCCCTATTTTGCAGAAGTATCTTGTGACAAAACAGTGACCATCACATCAATCAGTCTGTTGAAACTGCTCAAGAGATTCATGGATTTGCCCTAAGAAAAGGACCTGATATATATTTTTTTTTCATCAGCGTGTGTTTGGTTTTTATAGGGAAGGGTGAGGCATTGAGAGGCATTGAACCCAGCGCTGTAATAAAAGTTTGCTTTAGTAAGTAAGGCTATGAAGCTATCCTTACCTGAAGATTTAGATCTCAAAGAATCCTTGAGAACATATCCATTTGCTGGGGTGGGGAGCTTATAGGGTTTGGTGTTTCCCTCTGAGCTTTCAGTTTGTCCAGAGACCAAAACTCATCTGTTGTGATGGGAAGTCAGGACACAAGGTGGCACAGCGGAACCTTGTTCTCTGTGCTGAGTGAGGCAGCTGTGAGTTGAGCCGAATCTGGCAGCTCACCAGTAAATCAAGAAACAGACCAAGGATCAAGAGCTGTTAAACAGTCACTGCAACGATGATGGCAATAAAAAGAAAGGCCAAGCAGCTCCTCCCCTTTGCCTCATCAGCTCTTCCTGCAGCTTTCAAGGTGTAAACTCATTTCATGAGCTCTGCACATTCATATATGCATTTGAGAGATACAGGTATTTATTGAACTGGTGACCAGATACTGTTCTAGGGATAGACTGATAAAATAGAAGAGGTCCCTGAAATAGAGACAATAAATAAGTAAACAGGCCGGGCGCAGTGGCTCAAGCCTGTAATCCCAGCACTTTGGGAGGCCGAGACAGGTGGATCACGAGGTCAGGAGATCGAGACCATCCTGGCTAACACAGTGAAACCCTGTCTCTACTAAAAAAAATACAAAAAAACTAGCCGGGCGAGGTGGCGGTCGCCTGTAGTCCCAGTTACTCCGGAGGCTGAGGCAGGAGAATGGCGTAAACCCGGGAGGCGGAGCTTGCAGTGAGCTGAGATCCGGCCACTGCACTCCAGCCTGGGCGACAGAGCGAGATTCCGTCTCAAAAAAAAAAAATAAATAAAAAATAAGTAAACAATAAACAATATAAATAATAGATAAGCAAACAGGGTCATTTTAGAGAGTGATAGGCTTAATGTAAACAAAGAAACTGGGTTCTGTGAATAAAGTGGATCAGAAAAGGGCCACTTCAGATCTGCTGGTAGCCTGCCTAGATCTCTGGTTGGCCTTTGAGGAGGGTCCTGAGTGACAGGCAGGAGCCACCCACACATAGATCTGCAGACATAGAGTTTCAGGCAGAGGGAGCAGCCAGAGAAGATGCCTGGATAATTGCAAGGAAGCAGTTCCGCAGTGGAGGGTGCCTACCTGGCTGGAGTGTGTGTCCAGGAGGAGGACATAAATGAAAGAGATAGGAAGGGTCACATCCAGGAGGGCTTAGTGGGACACTGAACAAAGAGTTTGTCTTTAATTGAAATGGTGTTGGGAAGCCATAGGGACATGGAGCCAGGAGATGGTACAGTCTGATTTCTGCTGTATAAAGTTGTCTCTGGCCTCTGTGTGGATAATAAAGAGGATAAACAATAAAGCAGAGACCAGTTTCTGGACTCAAGTGGTTATCTAAGCAAGAGAAGGCAGTGGCAGTAGAGATGAACTCGGATGGATTGAGAATGTATTTGGAGACGGATGTGGTGGGAGAGAGAAAAAGAAGCCTCAGGCAAAGTCTTAGGTTTTAGGGGTTTGGTGTCCTATAAGGTTAAAAGCCCGGTTAGTATTCTGGGTTTCTGTCTTGGTCCTGAGCCTAATTTACATTGCTAAAAATAAGCAGTTGGGATAAGAAACAACCTAAAAGTCAGTAATGCAAAAGAAAAGGGCCTCAGCATGTGTTTTTTAACCTATAAACTTCTCAGCACCAATTACAGTGATAGGTTTCCCTTTGGGGCTGGTGACCTTAAAAGAAGGGCCCACATAGCATCCTGTTTTTCCAACCCAGAAAAGGAATCCTTATCAGTTTTTTCTTTCGGTGAGCTACTTTGAGCTATTGTTTCATAATTCCCCCCGTACATCCTATGTAGTTAAAAATCACACTTTCAAATTTGTAGGAACTACATGGGGCTATCAGGCCACAATAGTTTCACCTGTCTTAGGGAGACCTCTGTGAATGAGCTGTTGATAAGAGGAGTGGGTTACATGGTCAATCCTTAGGCATTTGCATAAAAAGCAATTCAAATTTGAAATATAGATAGTAGAAGCATCAGGTTGTCAGTATAGTAGTTAAGAAATCTTCTTTAGAGGTAGAAGCATTTTTAGATGAAGACCCAACTTCTAAATGCCACACTTGCAAATATTTTTAACTTACACAAAGTTAGAGAGCTTTCCTAGAACCATATGAGAAACTAGCTTAATTCTACCCTTAAAAAGTAGATCTTGGTAGGAATATTCCCTAGGATAGAAAGATTGACCTCATGATATGTACCTCTTGACAAATTTGTGGTTGTTTTAAGTTGACGATTCTTTTTCTTTCCCTTCTGGAGAGAAGATGCCATAATTCACTCTACTTCTGACTCATTCCATATCTTTTCTCTAAGCCCATTAAAAAAAGAAATCTTGTTATTAGGTAGTGTCAGGAAACATTTGCAAGCTAGAAAAGCTCCTGCCCACTTTGAAACTGAATTTCATAAAGTCTGGTGGCCAGCCAACCTGTTAGTTGTATAGCTTTAAAGACGTCCTTCATTGTCCCAAATCAGAGACTGATCTTGTTATATTTTTAGCATGTATAGCCTTGAATGACCAGTGATTTAGGTACTGAGATTTGGAGTAAAATATCAGGGATGTGTTAAGAAATTGATTGCGCATAGACTCCTCTGCTATCTGTAGAAAAGAACTGTCTTCCGAAATGCATGTCTCAGTTATGAGTTCTAGATACCTTGACCCATTGACCTAGTAGTTGTCAGTGGTAGGTCCGTGTACTTCATAAAGCTGTATTAAACATTTTCTGTAAATGCATTTGGTATGTATGAATGGCTGTAGGATTAATCTTGTCACAGCAGGCTCTAAACCAAAACAATTAAGGAACCTTTGAATGAGAGCATATAGTTTAATATTTAAAAGCACAGGCTTGGTTTTAGACCAAGTATCCCCAGCTAGTCAACTGACTGTGTGACATTGGCCATGTTACTTGACCATCAGTGTCTTGGTTTTCTCATCTGCAAAATGAGAAGATATTAGTACTTAGAGAACAAGCATGAAGAATATATTTATGTCAAAGATAGGCTCTCAATACTTTTTAGTTGTTTTTGCACTCAGTTTTCAACCCTTCAGGCATACTTCACATGTTTTTGAGAGTAGCAATAGTAGGATTCTCCATGTCATTTCAATGACACCTTCTCTGGAGTGACCATTTATTTCTCAGGAATTGCATGAAGACAACTCATCCATCTTACCTAGGTCTTTGAGGAGCCCAAGGTATTAATGACTTTAGGTCTCTCTTACCTGTGCCAGTTCAAGGCTTGTGACTTTGAGGTGAAAGGCTCTGTAAGCCATCAGCAATCACCAGCTTTGCAAGCCATTTATTTCTCCTGGGACATATTTATTAGACTATGTGTACTGTGTAATTGAAGCAGACTTCTCTGTAGCTGTAAAACCAATACAACTATGTTCTTAATCTTCTTCACAAAGTGCCAGCTGACACTACCTTGGGAGCTACTTATTTCAGACATCTGAAGTCCAACCATCTCTCTAAATTATGATGGTCAAAATACTTCATAATGACCATTATTAAGTCCCCAAAGGAAAGAATGTCTTCATCTTTTTGGAGACATTGAGTATATACTTATGTTGTTGGCAGCTGGTATCATATTTGTATTGAAAAATTACGCTACGGGGTTATGATGGTATTTAGCCGGAAGAAGTAGAAAAAAAAAAATCAAACATGTCCAAACTAGGATCATTTTTTCATTCCTTTTTATGGATTCAATTTTGTGATATATAGTGTTTATAAAGTCCTTCAGTGAAAATGTACTCTGGTTTCAGCTTGGCCTTGAGTTTATGCTGGTACACCGATTTAGCTAAAACAAAACAACAACAAGAAAAGCTTATCATCATTATTCACTCAAGCATCAATCATTGCATGTGTTTCCCACCCACTGCCGCACCCCACGATTAAATGCTAGCCATTCTTCACTTCAGCTCCTCCCTCTGCCCCCTTCTTCGTATTGGATTAGATTTCTTTTCTCTGTATTCCTAAAAGCAACAGTGCTCCCTTCTCTCGTAGCATATAACACTTACCACTGTGAATTATAAAACTGTTGCTTTGCTTTTTCTCTTTTAAAATAGACTATGCAGGCTGGGCGTGGTGGCTCAAGCCTGTAATCCCAGCACTTTGGGAGGCCGAGACAGGCGGATCACGAGGTCAGGAGATCGAGACCATCCTGGCTAACACAGTGAAACCCTATCTCTACTAAAAAAACACAAAA
This sequence comes from Rhinopithecus roxellana, assembly GCF_007565055.1. NCBI lineage: Eukaryota > Metazoa > Chordata > Mammalia > Primates > Cercopithecidae > Rhinopithecus > Rhinopithecus roxellana. Next base: position 72,631,786 of record NC_044549.1, on the reverse strand, counting down.
AAACTAGCCGGGCGAGGTGGCTGGCACCTGTAGTCCCAGCTACTCGGGAGGCTGAGCCAGGAGAATAGCGTGAACCCGGGAGGCAGAGCTTGCAGTGAGCTTAGATCCGGCCACTGCACTCCAGCCTGGGCGACAGAACGAGACTCCGTCTCAAAAAAAAAATTAAAATAGACTATGAGCTCCTCCAGGGCAGGGGCCGTGTCTAATTTACTTTCATCTCTTGGTGATGCTTTGCTAGGCACATGCAGAACTCAATAGATCTTGTATGAATAAATGATGTCATGACTGGTTCCTTCTCATACTTCAGGTCTTAGCTCAAATACGATCTCTTCAAGAAAGACTTGCATGATCACCCAACATAAAGTAGTTGCGTGTCCCTGGCACAGCCTGTTCCATTGTCCTGCTTCATTTTCATCGCAGAAGTTATCACTCTCTGAAATTATTTGCTAAGTTGTTTATTCTGTCTCCCTACAGAGTGTGAGCGCTGTGAAAGCACGACCCTGGAGGTCTTGCTCATTGCTTTATTTCATGCCAGTTCCTAGGCTGTCAGCACAGTTTGGTTACATGAGTGAGTGAATTTTGCCTGTTTTCCTTCCTGCCCTCAGTGGAAACTGTGAAGGCTGAATATACCTTTTCCTGTTTTCTGGACTGTCCTTAGCATTTTATTGGTACAGAGAGAGCAGTTTAAATTTATTTCATGGCTTATATATTCTCTATTAAACAAAGAAAACAAAACACTGGTTGACAGGAAATGATGCAGATGGCTTTTTTTTAGAAGGGTTGCTGGCCATTGATGTTCATTGTTTCGAACCACTGGATTGCAGTCAAATAATCCTCAATTCTCATTGGCGGGGGAAGTCTCAGATTGTTCTCAATTTGTCTTTCCTGCACCCCATTGCGACTTTGCCTCGATGATCTCTTACTGTTTTGACTCATCATCATACTACTCCCAACAAATAAAAGCATGGCCTAGGAGGCACATTCCTTTTTTCAGGGAGCAGCACTTTTGCTGAAAATTACCTGTGTTCTTTAATACAGTTCCTCTCCTCATAATTTTTTCAGATGTGTCTTTTAGCTTAATCTTTCCAAGAAAGAAGGCGAAATAAGCAATGCAAGTTTTACCTTTCTGTTTGATCCTTCTTATTGTCCCCTCTACTTATATGCTGCTCTTACTGAAAATAAAAACTTAGCTAAAGTAAATCTCACCCTAGGAATTGCTTCTAATGGTATAGCCATATACTTGGACAAGGATGATTTAACTTAAGGACTATATATAGGCCCCAATAGAGTGGGTTTCTTAGGGTCATTAGTGAAGGTTTCAAAGACTCCCTGAAATTATATGCAAAATTATGTGCTTCTGTGCAGCTTTGCTTGAGAGGGGCTGTAACAGCTTTGTATCAAATTTTTCAATCAAGGCCATGACCCAGTAATTTAGGAGCATAAATACTTGAGTAGGAATGGCAATGAGTCATTGAGCCAAAGGAGAGAGAGAACAAACTCCAGTTGTTTTTTAACCTAGCACTGTACTAAGGCCAGTGTGTGCCATTGTCCCAGCATGCTAAATATTGGCTGCAATACCGATCCTGTTGATGATTATTGCCACATTATATGTAAAATCCAGCAATCTCTGAAAATACTGAAAACAAGAATGTGAATTACCTGTTAGTCCTGATGTTTAGAAAAATATTTTAATACATTTCCTTTTGTCTTTGGGCATATGATGTGTGTGAATATGTATGTATATCCACTTTTTAACAATGAGTTTATATATTCGATGCACAGTTTTTACCCTGATGTTCATGTCTTATATCATTACTGTTTCCCCCAATCACTGAATATTCTTTTTTGTGGTCATTTTTAATGGTTTCATCATTTTTCATCTTATTGATATAACACATCTGTCTACTCAGTCCTCTGCTCTTGGAAATTCAGATTGTTTCCTTTTTTTTTTTTTTTTCTTTTTGTGAGACAGAGTCTTGCTCTGTCTTGCTCAGGCTGAAGTGCAGTGGTGCAATCTCGGCTCACTGCAGCCTCCGCCTGCCGGGTTCAAGTGATTCTCATGTCTCAGCCTCCCGAGTAGCTGGGATTACAGGCCTACGCCACCACACCCAGCTGATTTTTGTATTTTTAGTAGAGATGGTGTTTCACCATGTTGGCCAGGATGGTCTCAAACTCCTGACCTCAGGTGATCCACTCACTTCAGCCTCCCAAAGTGCTGGGATTACAGGCATGAGCCACTGCACCCAGCCTGTTTCCATTTTTTATGTTCTTAAAATAATGTTGTGTTGACCATCTGTTCTATAGGAATTTTTGCAAGACTGATTATTTCCTTAATACAAACTCCTAATGATGAGTTTACTGAGTTAAAATTCATTGTAAATTTAAACTCCTGCATTTAGAATTTTGCATTGATAGGTTTTTGAATAACAGAGAAGGCTTGTGGGGTCTGAGATTGTGCTCAGAAGTACTTTTATCTTCTTTGGTATTTAAGACCAGCTCCTGACCAAGACCTCACCATCGTTTTCTTTCAGTGGCTTTCAGTGGTCGCTGATGACTCCGTCTATAGCTCCTACTCTCTCTCTCTCTCTACATATATATATATATTTCAGAACACACACATATATATGAAGAGAGAGACATCTATAACTGTGTTTTATACACACACACACACACACACACACAGTTCCCTGCCCCTTGCACACTGTATCACCTAATCCAGCTCCAGGACAGTTTTTATTGCAACATTTGCCTTGCAAAAGTGTAAAGAATCCCATGTGTTCAGTGACATGTGGATTAGTGACACAGCATTTGTTGGAATGCTTAGGAGGAAAGCAAAATGTTTCTACTAAATGCTGAAGTCTGGAGACCCAAGTACAGAGGGGAATGAATATCACAATGAAAAAATGTAAATTGATGACATAAATAGTACATTTTTCTTATGCGTAGATCCATTTTGTATGTGACAGACATTTTAGGATTCACCCTTTCAAAGCCCCTTTGTGCAGTTTTTCTTGATTCATTCAGTAAGTGAGGTTGGTTGGCATTCCCCCTTCCTTTAAACCTGGAGGAAAATAGGTCCAGAGAGGTCCACTCTCTTTCCCAGCAGCTCAGGTTTTGTTTGTCTCAGTGCTGAAAAGGCAATGCTCGGCTTCTGCTTGATTTCCCTGACAGCCCAGCTGAGCTCTCCTACTTCTTCCATATTTCTGTTTAATCAGTAGGACAAGCACGGGTCCTAATCTATGAGGGTTCTTTAATAAAACTATATGTATGCATTCATTTTGGGGAAAAGTAAGCAACTCTTGGAGGATATAGAGGTCAGTGATGCACAAGATATTTTAAAATGCAACAAAATGTTCTGAAATGTGCTGCATTTATATTAAAAAGCAGTATAGAGGCTGGGCGTGGTGGCTCACGCGTGTAATCCCAGCACTTTGGGAGACTGAGGTGGGCAGATCACTGAGGAGGCCAGGAGTTCAAGACCAGCCTCACCAACATGGTGAAACCCTGTTTCTACTAAAAGTAGAAAAATTAGCTGAGTGTGGTGGTGTGCACCTGTAATCCCAGCTACTCAGGAGGTGGAGGTTGCAGTGAGCCAAAATCATGCCATTGCACTCCAGCCTGGGTGACAGAACGAGACTGTCTCAAAAACGAAACAAAACAAAAAGCAGTATAGAGTTTTGTTTATTGTGGTATCTGTGGATATGTATGTGTGTATTTATAAATAAATAAAGGTTTTCTTGATGTAGAGATACTAAAAATAGGTAATAAAGCCATGCATAATCCCATGAACCAAAGAAAATACTGTTTTCACGCATAACCTTCTAGCCTTTCTTTGCAAAATGGTATGTATTCTGTTATAGCTTTACTTTTTCCATATAAATTATTTGTATACAAGCATTCTAAAATTTCACCAACTATGACATTCTGCCATTTAATTATAGTTTATGGTCTTGATATTTAGAGGAAAACAGATTTGTCCTCCTTACATTAGTTGCTCAGGTCCCAGTCACCAGCAAAGAATTTACCATTTGTTTTTTCCAAAATGACACTATTTTAATAGGGAACTTTAGATATTCAAGTCCCAAGCTTTTCTTGCTCCTGCAGATCACACTTTGAACATACACTTCCCTGGAAGAGTTTTCTAGGATCCCTTAGAAGTAACATTTGCTGCCCTCTAAGGCCCTAAGAGTGGATGCTGCCATCCATAAACTCTTCTGCCTCTTCTGAAAGTTCTCCTTCCTTACCCTGAATGGACCAGACAAACCCATTAAGATGGGTGCCGTTTCTGCCCATATGCCTTATATGTAATATGTGATATGATTTATAGAACACAAACTTCTTGTTGCCACGAGGCATACAAAGTGTTTGCTTGTCTAAGGAAAACCACGGATATGCCATGAAGTATGGGATGTTGCTTCCTGCAGCCTGGCTGGTAGGGACATGTCTGCAGTTAACCAGTTACATACGCGCTATCTCCTTTGATAGGTCTTGGAGCATTCTGTCATGTCAAGCAGTGACCTTTTGAGTCATTTCTGTTAGATCTCCCAGCTGTTTTCAATCCATCAAATAGTTTGGGCTAAAATAAATTATAAATTGTAATAAGGTTTTTCCAGCATTCATATGTATTAGATTTTAAGATTTAATGACCATGTAGGCCTAAAACAAATCTTTGAGTTCTTCTTTTTAAAAAAGCAATCAAGTGGAGTCTCTTGATTTTGACTATTTAAAATATTAATTTGTGGTAGTAACCTGCTTTTGGGCTGCCGTGAAAGATGTGGCTTTTTAAAATGAAGGTTTTCAGCAACTAGCCAGCAAAGAGGAACAAATGCCTCTTTAAACAAAGATGTTCTTTTTTTTTTTTTTTTTTTTTTTTTTTGAGACAATGTCTCCCTCTGTCACCAGGCTGGAGTGCAGTAGTAGTGTGATCTCGGCTCAATACAGCCTCCACCTCCCGGGTTCAAGCAATTTCCCTGGCTCAGCCTCCCGAGTAACTGGGACTACAGGCACCCACCACCACACCCAGCTAATTTTTGTATTTTTAGTAGAGACGGGGTTTCACCATGTTGGCCAGGATAGTCTCGATCTCTTGACCTCATAATCTGCCCGCCTCAGCCTCCCAAAGTGCTGGGATTACAGGCGTGAGCCACCACGCCCAGCAAAACAAATATTTTCTTATTTGTTGTAATATACAGTTTGTTGTGGCAATTGAACTGGGATTTCTGGAATATTCCATGGACTACTTCCTCAGAGGAAACAAACCTTAATTGGTTACCCCCATATCCTTCAGACTGGTTGACTTTGTGCAGTTAACAATGAAAGGGCCATTAATTAATTAATATTTATTTTTGAATTGGTATTTTATTGTCTCAGTGATATGTGAAAATGCTGGTCTTAAAAAAAGAATTCTAAATAAGGCTAAAGTCTCCTTAAATGAGTCCCTCTGATCCTTGCCCCTCCTTGCACTATTGAACATATCCCCATTATCCATTTGATGTGGACGTTCATGGAGGGCAAAAGCCACGCGTGTGTTTGAGTGTGTGGAACACCTGTCTCCTGCTGTGCCTGCCATTCTGCAGCGTGCCATTTTACTGAACATTATGTTTTAAGATTTTGTTGTTACCTGTAGAGACAGCTCATTCCTTTTAACCTAGCTTTGTAGGTTGGCTGCCTCACAGTTTTTCAGAACTTCCAGTTGTTTCCAGTTTTCCTTTCTACCAACAATAGTGCGCTGAACGTCATTGTGAATGCACCTTTGAATGTGCATCAGTAGAGAATGTAAAATGCCCTTTATTTTGTATGTGAAGCTCCTAAGACAAGGGATTTGAAGATCAGCCACAGTCTTACAAATAATTAGCAGAGTGTAGACTGAAACCATTTTCCCTGACTCTGCTTACCTAATGGGGGATTCTTTCCAAATTTTCTTTTTTTTTTTTTTTTGAAACGGAGTCTCGCTCTGTCGCCCAGGCTGGAGTGCAGTGGCCGGATCTCAGCTCACTGCAAGCTCCGCCTCCCCGGTTTACGCCATTCTCCTGCCTCAGCCTCCCGAGTAGATGGGACTACAAGTGCCTGCCACCTTGCCCGGCTGGTTTTTGGTATTTTTTTAGTAGAGACGGGGTTTCACCGTGTTCGCCAGGATGGTCTCGATCTCCTGACCTTGTGATCTGCCCATCTCGGCCTCCCAAAGTGGTGGGATTACAGGCTTGAACCACCGCGCCCGGCCTCTTTCCAAATTTTCTTGTCGGTCATTAGGATCCTGGGGAGAGTCAAGTGCAGTAGAAGATAACTATGGTGAAACCTTGCTGATTCCAGTTAACTAAGAAGGTCTCTCTGAATTAAGAGAAAATTTGAATTTATATATATAATTTTGAAGTTTATACAGTAACCCACACTAATACAACCTAATAATATTTCTTAAGGGAATCATATGAATAAGTCAAGAAAAGCACCTGATCATTATTTTTTAAAAAAAGACATATCAAAATTGTTCAACACAGTTATTTGTATCCATAGGTAAAATATTTTCTCCTATAACCTTTTTTATATTTTAATATGCTTAGCAGATGATTTTTCTCTAGTTAGTGCAAGATAACCATACCACTTCCTTTCTGAATGACGTAAATTAGCCAAGGAAGGTAAAAAGGTGTAGACATTTGAGTAACTCCTCTGTGCCAGGTAGGAGGCTCTTAAACATTTTCTCTTGTTTCATTATCTTAATAATCTTATGAAGTGAGTCTTAATATTTTCACTTCATAAATGGAGACACTGAGACAGAGAGGGCCCCAAAGCATTTTGTTAACGGATGCCTATCTGAGTTTGCCTGACTTGAAAGAGTAATACTCGACTGTATCAGAGTTTCCTTAAATACAGTCCTCGGATTCTCTGTATCAGAATCTCCTGGAATTTTTGCTAATACTGCAGATTTCTCGGCCACCAAGGGTGGGACCTGGGCTGCTGCATTTCTAACAAGCTACCAAGTGTGCTTTATGCCCTCTAAGGTCTGGGAGCCAGACTTCTATGGTGACCTCATTTTGGTGATGCGAGGAACCTTGCCAGAGAGTGCCCCCATGCCTCCCAGCACGAGTAATCCTCATCATGCCTCACTCCCAGTGGGCACTTTGCAGGCTCATCTGGACTGCTTCCTCCTTACTCACCCACTTGCCTTGCCTCACCTCATATTGCTTGTGCTGAACTTAGCATCGCTCATGGTTTGACAAGTCACTTCCAAAAGAGTTGACATCATCACACTCCCTAGGAATCACTTTCAAAAACAGGTTGAAATCTCCAGTGCAGCATCACCAGATCCCAAGCTTCTCTTGTGTGCTTTATACAGATAGAATCTGCATTTTGCATTGTAACTGCTGCCCAAAGGAAAAAAATCAAAAGAGGCAACAGCTGGCAGAAATGATTACTTTTGAAACACCAGTATACGCTTTATTTTCCTTTCTCGCCTGTCTTTTCGCACCCTTCCCTGGTAGTAGATTTCCCGTAAGTCTGCCCCTAATTGCTCCTGACTTCCCTAGAATTGGGGAGATCACTTGTCCCTTCCAGCTCCAGCCTTCCCACTAAGGGGACAGGGTTTTGGAAGAGCCAACTAGATTCAATGACCACCTTTGCCTTTCTTTCTCCATTACTATCTTTTTCTTTCAGCTTTGTGCAATTTTTCTTTTTCACTCCCAAATGACATGCTTTCCCTCTTGAGGGGCTAGTCCTGCTCCCGTCCTTTCCAACAAGCTGTGAGTAGGAGGTTGCTTGGATAACTGGCAGACATCGAGACAGACGTGTGCTGATGATCCAGAGGGGACCCTAGACCAACTTGGATTTGTGTTCATTTGTTAGCATTCTGTGTTGGCAAAAGAGCATCCGTCTTTGTTTTGGTATTGAGCTCATCCAAATAAAGCAGCATTTCCTCTTCTGAAAGGCAGAGGAACAAAAAAGAAAAGACCAAAAAAAAATTTTTAATTTTAACCATGTACTCCTTTGAAACTAAATATATACCCTTTCCTCTGTCCTGATTGGTCCGTTTCAATTGACAAGTGGATCGTGTGGAAAGGAAATATCCTGGACTTAATTGTAAGTTAAGTCTCTCTTAATCCAGAAGAGCATTTGAGATTCTGTCCAAGTGTTCAATTTCCCAGGCCGCTGAGGTCTGTGAATTTCTTTTCCCAGCCTCCAGGCTGCTGCAGTACAAGTCAGCATAGCTAATGCAGATAGATCTCCTGCCTCTCGCTCTCCTCCTCCCTCTGCTTTGATTCGGTATGAACAGCCTGGTAACTCCGATGCTGGGGAGAAATCTGACATAACTCTGCAGATGGCTAGGTTGCCATGGAACACCTGGGGATTGTTCTTTAAGGAAAAGGTAACATTTATATGCTAATGATTTCTTCCCCCCTCCCCTCCTTGTTGCATTTTTTCCAGGGCTGCCAGTTCCCAAGAAGAGCCCAAAGTCGGTAAGGACTTGTCAGTTACTTGGTGCTTGTTGGGGCTGGGGTGGATGGTCGGGGGCTGGGGGTGGGAGGGTACTCTGTGGGGCTTCACTTCACTAAATGTGTTTTACAGTGGATGGGGGAGACAGGAGCCGGGGCTCATTTTCCTAAGTTCTGGGGTTCCGTTTGTTATAGAAGGTATTTGGGCTTGTCTTTAACTGTATAGTGATTTGTGGGCAGGCTCCAGGAGCAGGATAAAGAATGCATGTTTGAAATCTTCTCTATATAAATGCGTCCAAACTCTCCTTCAAAGGGATGAGTTTCTTAGCCATTTTAACTTGATACAAATGCATGTTTGAAATCTTCTCTATATAAATGCATCCAAACTCTCCTTCAAAGGGATGAGTTTCTTAGCCATTTTAACTTGATACAAATGCCATTGTTTCCTTTGGAAGGAGAGAAAAAAGAAAGCTCCACCTGCTCCATGAGTAGCATTGCTCTCAACTGGTGTTCCCAGCCGTCCACTTGTCTACCCATTCTCTCCCTTAGCTTTCTTAGGCGCCAGAGGATGAATTATTTACAAAATAAAAAGCCTGTAGGTTTAAGGAAGAATTGCTCTGCCCCGTATATGTGACCATGCTCAGATGGAACAATGTTCACTGCCCCAGCACTGAGAATAAGACATTTCCTTGCTGTGGAAATGTCCTTTGTTGTTTTGCCAGCTTTAGCAGCATTATGCTGCAGGTATAGGATTCTTAAAAAAAAAAAAATCAATGTTTTGCTGTCTTTTCTAATCTGGTTTCCCTGAAGATGCATTACCTAGTTGACATGTTAGCTAATAGCTTAGAGGCTATAGTGTTTTGCTTGGTTGTATGGGTTTATGCTCCTGGGGCACTAATGACAAATTAAAATGCTGCTTAACTCAAAATCTGGAATTCCAATGCCTGTGAAATTGATCCGGGTGGAAGGGGCTTCCCAATTCATTAATATTAGGATAAAGAGGGATGTTTCCATGTACTTTAGAAGATTTGGGGGAGGGAAAATGTACAGCCTCGTGCCATCCGGGAAGGGAGAACCTTGAAAACTTTGCGGCTTACGGTGCTGCAGCTGAATTCTTTCCACCTGTCTCCAAGCCTGGCAGCACGAGGCAGAAGTTTATTAAGATGAGAGAGGGAGCTTTCTGCATTTTTAAACCTCACTCCTAAGTTCTCCAAAGAGAAAAACCTGCAATAGTTGATGTGATTCTGTTGGCATAGTGCTGTGGTGATTGGAATATTGACTTAAGGGCTGGTTTCCTTGTCAGTGTGTGTTAATGTCCAGGCAGAAAAGTGCTGGTTGGTGCCCACATTGGAACCACAAAGATGCCAAAGTGTGTGCATGTGCGCATGTGTGTCTCCCTGTCCCTTGGTCATAGCCAGTAACCCATCTGCCTTCAGAAAAATGGAAGGAAATCCAGAAGATGTGTCTCATAAGCTTGAGTTAACATGAACCATCCTTTTTTCTCCCCCACCCCAGCCATGCTATATTGATACATAGGCTTATTTTACACACCCCACATGGAATGGAGTCTTAACAAGGAGTGTGCTGAGGGAGACATAGTAGTTTTGCACAGGTAGCATGACGTCAAGTAGCAAGGTGTTCTTTTCCATTTTGCATTCCGTTTAAATTTAGTGTGCAAAAGGATTTTTGTAATTCATTTGCATTTCTTCTTCCCCCAAGTGTTTTGGAATTACCTGGTGAACTCAAAGGCTATCAAATAAGTATTGAACCTGCATTCACCAAGTCAGTTAAGAGAATTCCCTATGACAGTTAATTTTTGCAGAAGCCATGTCATTAGCAAGCAGCAAGCCAATTACTCGGGCTGCATTTCTAAGAAAGAAGCTCTCAACTGCTTTGCCCATAGTCTGCTAGCTCTTAATTACCACAGGCTAAGAGAGTGATGTGTTGCTGGGTTAGAAAAGAATAAGCCCCCAGCTTGGGACTTGTGCTTACTTGATTTCTGCGCCAGGACAGGGATGAGGGTTTTCACAGCATTGCTGGCACACACTGGCAGCTGCTGTACAGAATTTGGGAGCTGTTGGCCAAGGTCTGCTGTTGGATGTAAAGTGCTGCTAACATCTGTGATCAGTGAGAGTCCTGTACAGGTGGGTTGAAAGCGCTTTCCCTTTCCCAGTTTGAATTTTGATGATGTCCTGCCAGGGAGACAGACGATTATGGGATTTTTCTGGTGGGGTCAGAGGGAATTCACAGGGAAGCTGGATGTCCTGGTACCAGAAAGCCATTCAAATCATGACAGATAAGGTCCATTATGCAGGATGCATAATTAAAAGCACACTGATTGTACCTGGGTTGTGACTCACTTAGATTTGGCAATAGCTCTGAGCATATGTGCACAGTGGTCTTAGCCGAGGACTGTTGTGTTGTGGTTGTTTTGTTTATTTGATTAGAGGCTGCTGACAATGTTGGCTTGCTCACGTGACTGGCAGCTTCCTTTTGCCCTCATACCTTTTTTTTTTTCTTTAAGGTTTTCAATAATTAAGTAGTTGGGTTTTTATTAGAACAGAAGGACTTATCTTTTTTTATCTCGTTTCTTCTCCTGGATAGTCCCTGTAGCTTACTCTTAATAAGCAATTTCACCTGCAAGATTTAGTTTAAATGTTGAAATTGTGGTTTATATACTCATTGGGGACAATGGCAGTATCTTAATAAAATTTTATTAATTTAATACCTGGACTTTCATAACATCAGGGATTTTTCTGCCAAATAGCAGAGACAAAAATAAGACATATTTTCTGTCAGGCTTTAGACCCCTCTGGGAAACTGCTTCTGTGGCCCAACTTAATCATCCTTACTGAAAACTCATTTAACTGAGACTCTCAGTCTAAATCACCCACAAGGATCTTGTGTATGAGAATTTAAAACTAAATATCACACCAAACCCTGAATTTTAAGTCAGTATCCACCTGTTTTCTTATGAATTCATTTCCCAGTTATTCTCCCTTCATCTGTCCCCTCTTTTTTTTGAGATGGAGTCTCACTTTGTCATCAAGGCTGGAGTGCAGTGGCACAGTCATAGCTAACTGCAGCCTCAAACTCCTGGGCCCAAGCAATCTCTTGCCTTAGCCTTCCAAGTAGCTGGGACTATAGGTATGCACCACCATGCCTGGCTAATTTTTGTATTTTTTGTAGAGACTGGAGTCTCACCATCTTGCCCAAGCTGATCTCAAGCGCTCCTCCTATCTTGGCCTCCCAATGTGCTGGGATTACAGTCATGTGCCACCGCACTTAGCTATCATCTTCTATTTATCCATCTGTTCCTCCACCTGCACATTCATCTTTCATCCATTCATTCATCCATTATTCAGAAAACTAGTATTTAGAACCCATTAAATATCAGGTTTGCTGTGAAGCGCTGGAAATACTATAATAATTAAGATGGTCATGGCACCTCTTTTCTTGCAGTTTGCAAACAAACCATTTATTGATTGCTCCTTACCAAAAAAAAAAAAAAAAAAGATGCATTGTCACAAATTTCCAGAATGTTTGTGCAGTCATTTCATCAACAAGTATTTATTATTTTATGTATGCCAGGCCCAGTGCCAATATTTGATAAGAATTAATCAGAAAACATCCCTGCCCTCATGAAAATGGGGAGGGAGAAACAATAACCACATCAGTAGGCAGATCTACAAAGATCCTCACCTCGTAGGGATTAAAGTGTGATAAGGATTAATAAAGCAGAAATATAACACGCAATCAAATACACACATAATGTAATCATTCCACTCTTAATTATAATAACCTATAAGTCATCATAAAGTGCCAACACCCACGATTGAGTAAGTGCAGTGACTGAGCTGTAGAGTACTTTGGAGTTCCCCAGCAGCCTAGGCAACATAGGAAACCACATTCTTTACTCAGCTCTTATTGTCAGATGAAAGAAAGTGTACCATATTCACTAAAGACACAAGATTTTCCTATTTACCTAAAAATAAAAAAAATCCTACAAGAAGTTTTCATATAGAGGACCCTGGATGGTGGGCAAAGCATCCAGAGCCCATCCACATTGAAGAGGCAGTCTCTTCAACAGCCTCTTTACAGCAGACATAGCAAGCTGTCTGCAGGGTAGCCATGGTGATAGGTTTTTGTTCCACTGTCCTCTCTGTCCCTTTCCCCTACAAGAGATGCTAAAGGAAATTGCTGAAAACTAGTCATTAAGAGATGTGAGGGAGATACTCCTTTTACACACACATACACTGAGTGACTCTGGCCTCATTCTGTTTTATGTACCCTGCCTCTTTCTCAGACTCACCCAGTTGTGTGGCACCTGTCTTCTTTTTCCCTAATGCTCCCTGGGTGACAACCAGCATGGTGATTGATCCCATCAAAGCTTCTACAGCCTACAAGAAGAAGCGGTGAGAGCAGTAGATGGGTGAAGGCATAGGATCACTTAAGTCAGTCTCCTTGCCTCTCACTTCCCGTGGCAACTCCCCTTCTCTGCCTTTTGGAACCCTGGAAGATGGACTTTGCCATTGTATTGCATTCCTTTAAAACATGCAGTGTGAACCAGAATCCATTTTCATATCCAGTCAGTGCCTGCCTTTTCTTCTCCATTAACTCCTCTCGCCCACCTTTTTGGAAGAAATCATTTGACTTAGACCCATAAATGATAAAAGGAACAAACAAAAAGAAGGACCATCCTCTGCACTGGCTTGGATTTGAGTCTCTGATTTTCACACAACCTTTAATGACATTGGCCTAATACCTCATCAGCACTTGGAGTTTTTCCTGTTGTCCATGTAAATCGCTGCAGTAGCCTTCGCTCTTGGCAGATAAGTGAACTGTAAATAATTTTGCTTTAAAATGGATCGATTTGTCATTTTTAAGCCACATGAATTCTTTTCATCATTTAAGCTCCTAAGTGCTGTCTGTATTCATTTGCTCTTCCAAGCAAATATTTTCAGTTCACTTTATAAGTACCTACATTTTGAAATCATTCTGGGAAATACTGATGAGTTGATTTTTTCTTCCCGTTTCCATTTATAAAAACCATTATGTCTTCCCAATTTCCCTGGCCTGACAGTAAGTAAGGGAATCATTCATTTCAGAGAGGTTGGTACAGTTTTAGTTTAAAAGGTCTTGTGATACAGGTTCATGGTCAACATGTGGCCAAAGACCTTTATGGAATTTTAAAAATTGAGCCCATTTCCGTATTTCTAGCTGGCTACGAATTGAGATTCAGCAATAAGACTCTTGCTTCAAAAATATCAGCATAGTGACAACAGTTAGCGTTGGAAATTTCTATCTTAATATATGGGACCCCTTCTCAACCAGTTACTCACACTAGAGATGTGGTGGGTGGATATCCTTGTTTCTAAGCTCTCCTCCTTTTGGTGATCCTCTTCACCTCCCTTCTCTCCTGTCCCCTCCATTCTCCTGCTCCTCAGCCTCCTCCATTCAGTCTGTCAGCAATCCCTGTTGAATTTGGCACCAAAGTGTCTTCTGACCTCCTTGTTCTTTTCCTGGGTAACTCCAGCTACCCTGGTGTTGCCCACCTTAGGTCCCCACATTGACTGCAGCTGGGGCTTCCTGACTGGTCTCTCTGCATTCACTACTATTCCCCACCAATCCATTCACCACCCAGTAGTGACACCAAACTTTCTGGAAACATGTCGGCTCTTGGAACATCCCCACTTTAAATTCATTAATGGATTCCCCCTCTTGAAACGAAGAATGAAACCCAAAGTCCTTACGTGGCCCACAGGGCTCATGCATTATGTGGCCTCCCAGTTCCTCTCAGGCCACCCTCCCTTGCTGTGCCACATTAGCGTTTTTGTTCAGAAAGTCCACTTAGCACACCCCCTTTTTTTTTTTTTTGAGATGGAGTCTCGCTGTGTCACCCAGGCTGGAGTGCAGTAGTGTGATCTCGTCTCACTGCAAGCTCCACCTTTGCAAGTGATTCTCGTGCATTAGCCTCCCAAGTAGCTGGGATTACAGGTGTATGCCACCACACCTGGGTAATTTTTGTATTTTTAGCAGAAACGGAGTTTCACCATGTTGGTCAGGCTGGTTTCGAACTCCTGACCTCAAGGGATCTGTGTTACTCGGTCTCCCAAAGTGCTGGGATTACAGGTGTGAGCCACCATGCCCAGCCTTCTCTTTCTGTTAATAGATTTCTTCCAGAGTCCTCTCTTTATCACCTTTCTAAAGGACATTGCAGTGTGTTGCTATCAATATATTTGATTAATATTCATCTACACACACTACATATACACACACTTGGATACCTACCCAGGGATAAATTTCAAGAGCTCAGGTACCATCTATTCCTTGTTTACATGTTGTTTCCCTCAGTATCTGGCACACAGCAGGTGATCCTATGTATTTATTGGGTTAAGTGAATAAATCTATTGCAGGTAGGGCAGCCCACTTAGGAGGTCCTGGGCTGGATGTTGTATCATTGGTGTACTATTTTCCCATTTTTCCATGTTCTTAGTATGCACAGGGTTTCATTAACAGACTTAAAAGTATACCTTTAACTACAGCTACTTGTCTTTGGGCTAGTGTCTCACCTAGGAAAATGAGGTGAAATACAGTCGCATTAAATGCAAATCTGATCCTGTGTCGTAAATAGTTCAGAAGTGAACATATTCTCGTGTCCCTACTCTTCTAGGAGGTGTTCCAGACTACTGAAAATGCATACAAGTTTTCTTTAATTTGGGAGATATATAAACGTGGTTTTTTTCCTGGACAATTCTGGGCTCTAACCAGATAAAGGACAACCTCATAGCTGATCAGCATGCTCACAGAAAATTTAAAAAAAAAAATACTTCAAGCTCCCCCCACACCCACAGCATAGTTTTAAAAAATCCAGAGTGCCAACAAGATACTAAATTACAGAATGTATCTTCAAATTAATGAGTTTTCATAATTGAACTTGAGAAGGAACATAGAGTGAGGTTAAGTCTTAGCAGGG
Organism: Rhinopithecus roxellana; assembly: GCF_007565055.1. Lineage (NCBI taxonomy): Eukaryota > Metazoa > Chordata > Mammalia > Primates > Cercopithecidae > Rhinopithecus > Rhinopithecus roxellana. The sequence goes on along the minus strand of NC_044549.1, from coordinate 72,616,387 downwards.
AGAACATCCCAAAAGCTTCCAGATTATCGTGTATTTAGCCCATTAGTGTGCCATTTATATATGTCAGTTAGAGATAGTTGAGTGGTGGCACAGTTTTTCGAGCACATTCTCAGGATGCTCCTTTACTTTTATTTTCCAATTTGAGGTATAAAGTTTAGATGGCATTTAAAAGAGACTCAGAGGTGCAGTTTGACCGAGAGGCAGTTTTGCAAACTCATTCCAGATTGTGTCTGTCATTTGGTGTTAAATTGGACCTAAATGAGTCATTTATTGGGGAGGTGAGAAAGGGTGTTATAATTTGAAAAATGGCCCAAGTGTTTCCAGTAGACTTCATTTGCACTCTCTGTTTCTGATGGAACCATCTCTTCAGTTAAACATAAGAGATCTAGGTCTTCCGTGTCAGGGATTTGTTATACTGGGACAGACATGAGAGGGTTTCAAAAACCCATGATGTAACATGCTGAATCTCTGCACACGCGTGTACAGGTATGTATGTAAAAGCACATACGCATTTTCTCTGGGATACAGGTCCAGTACTTTTATCAGACTTTCTCAGTGGGTCAGGGATGCCAGAAGGATATTTCTCTCCAGTTCAGGAAGAGGGATCAAGTGGAAAAGGTTTGAGTTAGTCTTCAGGGGGTAATGGCCCAAGAAGACAATGGAACAGAAACTGCAAATAACCCTACAAAAGAAGCAGCAGCACAAGGCTGTTTCCTGCAGGTAATCCTGCAGTGTGCACACCTTTGTGAAGAGTAGTTTTGACACGAGGAGGAGACCAGAGCTTCCAGGGTCAGAATTTAGTGCTTATAGGTCGGCCCTGCAATCAATCTGGCATCTACTAATTTGAGGAACCAAAAGAGAGTGGTCCTTTGAAGGGAGGCATGCCACTCTCAGGTAAATGCAGAGGTCTTTTATTGAGTTTTTTGCTTTTACATTTCAAATATCTTCCCCCTTCAGAGGTGAACAAAAGTAAAACATTACTAAAATGTAAAAAAATAGGAAGTAGCAGTTCCCATTAATTATATTTACCAAGGTTCATTTTGAAATGAAAATGACTTTAAATTTTGTCTTGATTATAAAAAGTATTCTCTGTGCACTATAAAAATAAAAAAGGTAGGTAATATGGGAAAGTATAATGGTAAGAGGGAAAAACTCCACCCGTAATCCCATTTTCTCTATGCATTGTTATGTATGTTCACACAAAAAATAGGCCGATGCTATATATGGTTGTTTATAATCAAGACCCTTGTAAAGACCATATTGAAGAGGGGGAAAAAAACAAAAACAAAAAAACCAACATTCCCATGTGCATACAGAAGAAAATGGATATGGTATCCATCATTTACATTTTTTGACTCTGGCCCTGGGAGCTGAATTCACTGTTGGAGGATAAACTGTTGAAGTTGGCAGAGCCAGGTTCTATCAACTCTTTGGAATGGCAACCAAATCTGAGCTGAGCCTCAGAAGAGAAAAACAGTGACATGGGGTTATGATGGTGTTTGTTCCCACCCAAACATCAGCATGTTTTCCTGGCATCTGCACCAGTGTGTTTTTCCCCTTGAATTGGAGTGAATTAAGCCTCTCATACAGTTTTCCCAAGACTTTCAGGGTAGCTTAGAATATGGTCCTCAAATTTCTCCCACAGGCACATCAAGTGTAATTTTAAATGGTCTATCTTGCCTTCATTAAATACATGTCCAATTGTTCTCAATTTTGAATCCTTGCCAATATCTGCATTCAAATCTGTAATAGTCAAGAGCAAATGAAGTTTTTGTCCTCTTTGGGCTTTCTTCAGATACTTGTTTCAAAGCAAGGACTGGAAGTAGAGAAAGTACAGGGACCTGAGAATTAAGTGAAAGGACCTTGCAAATTTCCAGCAGACTTCCAGGGGAATGAAAGATGAAGGATCCCTGGGGAGACAGCAAGGAAAAATGGTCTTGATAGGATTGATCGCAACACCCGGTGGAAGATATGGGCTCTGTAAAGAACTTCAGGGATCTAGAATGCTCAAGGTCAAAGCTCTTATAAAGTACTTTAAAACCATGAGCTCTACAGGATCTATAAGAGTGAAGGGAGAGGCCCTTCTTGTCCTCTACCCCATACAGTGCTTTAAATCAGATAAGTATAGTGACATGGTATCTATGGTGTATGAGGCATGACTGCAGGATTTTTTTGTTTTGAATAGGGAATGCTAAACACCTGAGATTACCGCAGTCTTTTATTGGAGAAAATAAGAACTACAGTTATTTTCTGTTCTACCCACTATTTTCCTTTCCATTTGGTCTTACTCTCCATTCATTAGCCATTCTAACAGAGCATTTCGTAAAATGAGAAGGGTCTTTGCTGAGCAGATTTTAATGAACAAGGACTTGGTTATTCATTTGAAATTTAAATGGAACTCTTCCGCTTTGAATATTATAATACTTGAACTTTGGAGAAGTTGCAAATCTAAGAAGGCTGACCCCCGGAGGTCAACTCATACACAAAGTTTGATCATGGTTTTCAACTATCGGCAGTTTAAGAGGTGAAGTGTAATGCTTGCAAAATTGATTAGCTAAGAATTATTGAAGTTCTTCATATATTAGTAATTTATACACATAGAAATACCAGTAAACATATAATGCTAGGCATGATTTTTGAAAGATCTGACCTCTGGTTTTTTTTGTGGTTTTTTTTTTGTTTTTTTGTTTTTAACAGTCGAAAAGAATGGATAGCAAACTCTTAGAGAGGAATTGGGTATTTCATTATTAAAAGATACAAGACATGGAGTCCTGAGGAGCATCTTTAGTCCTGATTATATTTCTTCTGGATATTATAGCCTTATCGTAAACCACTCATGGTATTTGGTGTTACATATTTTTGTGAAAATGAGGATGTTAAAACTGATCCATCTTGGAATAAACGAGCATAGCATCTTAGCTGAGAACCTGTGATGAATATCGGATTTGTTTTCCGCTATAACCCAGAGAACAGTATGGGTTATGATTATGTCTTTCTATCTGGCCCACCCCACTGTTTGTCTGCCAGTCACCTAGGGATTTATCTGCCATTCAGCACTAGCTGGAGAAAGGTGGGAGCCAAAATACTGTTGATATACTTATGTATGTATATACAGAAGTGCTAAACAAAGACAAGCTGGTGGAAAACACCCACTCAGAGAACCAGTAATAATCTTTTCTTCTTGCCCCTCTCACTTGCTTACTTTCAGCAACCACTGGAAAGGAAAGACAGCCAGAATAGTTCTCAGCACAGTGTTTCCAGCCACCGGAGCCTGCACACAGCATCCCCAAGCCACAGCACACAGGTGCTCCCCGAGTTCCCACCTGCAGAGGCCCAAGCTCCAGATCAAACTGACAGCTCTGGCCAGAAAAAACCAGATCCTTTTAAAATCTGGGCCCAGTCCAGGAGCATGTATGAAAACCGACGTGAGTAGCGTCCTGGCCTCTGTCTTACCCTGACCCCTCCATAGGGCTCTACCTTTCTCTTGAAGGTTATTGAAAATAGAGGAGTTGCAGTATGTAAACCAGATAAAGTGAAATCCACAAGAGGCAAAAGTATGGCCAAGGGAGTGGACTCTGCTGACTATCCATGGAGGCCCCACTATGCCTTCAGTCTGGGGAGGGGGTAGAAGTGGATGGTTATCAAATAAATGCCCTGGGTGAAAATGGGTTTTTTTTCCTCCCTTCAGTTAAAAGGAATGGTAGATAAGAGCTGCTGTCTCATTAATTCTCTGAGTGGAGATTGTGATGTGCTCTGAGCACAAATCCGATATGCGGTAGAACTTAAATATGATTGACTGGGATTGTAGGGCTAATGAGAAGAAATTAAATGCTTTTTAAGTGGTCTCTTGATTTTCAAAAATACTGGTAATTTTTTTTAACCATTATAATCTCTCTAAACATTCCCCACAAGAAGGAAAAAACAATAGCAGTGAGTAGTTGTGCTTTAATTACTTACCCAGTGCTTTACCTTTTCTATAAATACGAGCTAGTGATAGTATACTTTGTAACTTCTTGGCTCATATAAACATAATATCACTCTCATGTTTAATGTCTTACTTTTTATTATGAAATGATTTCCAAAAACTATTCGCCATAAATAATACTCATTTATCTTACCAATGGAAGTTCCTAAAATGCCTTAATTTTAGGCGATGCAAACTGCTTGTTGTTGTTGTTGTTGTTCTTGGGTTGCTGTTTCTGATGTTTTCTTATGAGTATAATTGGTCAGGGTGAGGCAGCTATGAAGGACAGATACCTCATTTTCTCTTTCTGGTATGGGGTAGGGGAGAGGTGTTGTGACGGTGGAGATTCGGTTTGTTGAAGGGTCTGAGAGAAGCTGGAAGAGTGAAGAGTGAAGAGTGAAGTGTGCTCATCCTCCCCTCAGCACAGGTTTCATTTCTAGCTGCAACTGTGGTCACTGCTCAGCAGGGACATCGAGAGTCGTAGCAGAGAGGTTCTGTGAGGTGTGGGGCCCTGGCCTCCTGTCCACCACACAGACTTGGCTGTGCTGTGCTTCCTTTGCCAGCCGAAGTGCATGCTGAAAGTCAACTTCTCTGTGACTAAGCAAAATGGGGCAGTGAGGCCAGCATCCTTGTCTGAGGAGGAAAGTTGGTCAGTCCACTGAGTGATACTCAGCAGTTTGGAGGCAGAGGTGAGCCTGGAGTCTTGCTGGTTATCAAATGTTAGGAGTCGCTCAGGGCTCTATCCTTTTCCTCCTCAAGGGATAAATATTACTGCCTTCTTACTATCACAATGCATGGAATTAAATAGGCTGTTTTGGCTACAAGTTCACTCTGCTGACAAAAAGGCCACTGATTTGAGCAGGGACTTACTTTAGTCGCTGGACTAGAAAGACACCCCTAAAGTACCCCTGAGGCCTGACTAAAGGAAATGAAGTTCCATTTGGAATGACCTCATATGCAGTGGATGCTAACCAGGAACCAGATTCTGTCCTCATTGTGTCTCCTCACTCATTGTAGTGATTTCACTGAAGTAAACCGTTTAAGAGATGTTTGTAAAGAGGAGCGTTTTCACATTCCCTCCACATTTCTCTCTAAGCATGTGGCTCATCCAATCAATGGCCCGACTTCAGTTAATGTTGAGATATTGCTTTATTGACCGAGCTCCTGCTTTCCTCAATACAGTACACATTTATAATTGAGTTTTCCTGTATGAATCTTTTCATGATAAAATGAATTGCATTCTGAAGGGCTGGCAGGGGCATCATGGGTTGACAGGATAATTCTAAAACATCCGTTTAATAGAAGGCTCTTGCTCAAATGCCATTTTTACCCTGGTGGTGGCAAATTTTCTTAAGAATTTGACCTAATCAAATGTTTCTAAAAAAGTTTTCACCAGGAAAAAAAATAAGAAAAAATATGTAATGTGGCCATAGCCAGCTGTTGTAAGTACTGAAATTGCTCAGGTGGCAGCCGCACTGAAATATTTGGGGCCAGGCGTTGTGACTTACTCATGTAATCCCAGCACTTTGGGAGGCCTAGGCGGGCAGATCATGAAGTCAGGAGTTGGAGACCAGCCTGGCCAATATGGTGAAACCCCGTCTCTACTAAAAAATACAAAAATTAGCCAGGTGTGGTGGCGTGTGCCTGTAGTCCCAGCTACTCGAGAGGCTGAGGTAGGAGAATCACTGGAACCTGGGAGGCGGAGCTTGCAGTGAGCCAGGATCATGCCACTGCACTCCAGCCTAGATGACAGAGTGAGACTTTGTCTCAAAAAAGAAAAGAAAAGAAATATTCAGAATGGTGCCAGTTTTGTTCCTTCACTTTCTTTAACATCTGAGGAATCGGATAGAGCAGCACAAATGGGAATCTATTCCTTTTGGTAATTGGAGGCTCTGTGGTTGACTGATAGATAGTAGCAACCTAATTGATGTTAAGATTCACATTGATTTCTTCCTCACTACTAAATGAGGATAATGATGAGACCTCCCCCTGGCCTCCATGGTGATTATTCAGTATCTGTCACAGATTTTATTTTCACAGCACCTAGGAATGAACCTGCATCAATCTTGTCTTTGAATCGGTGTTTTTCTTTATCTCAGATCAGTTTCTGCCATTCCCTTAGGTTGTTTTGTATCTTGTCTTTCAAAGAGAAAAAAGTGTATAGCCTTGTTAGATGTGATTCCCTGCCCCTTCTCCCCAAGACAGTAAAATGAGCAGAGTACTCCAGGAAAAACAAGAAAATTGAAGTCAGCAACAGCAGCTTAACTGTGCCATATTACCCTCTTTTTGTTGGAAATACATTGTTCTTTTTCTTTTCTTTTATTATTAGGGGCAATGTGGAGATTAACACAATCTGTGATCGCATTCCTTCACATGGTCTACATTTGTTGCAATGTACCATATTTTTGATATGGCCATCTCTCAAGGCAGCAGTATTAGAATGAATCAGTCTGAATTGCACATGTGTTCATGAATCCCTTTGAAGGGTTTCAATGTTTAATTAAAAACAAAGATGAGCACTGAAGTCCTTTAAAAGCCATGTTGCCTGTTTTCTAGTTTCTCTAGAATTGTGCACATCTTAAAAACGACAGTGATGCAGTCTTATTAGTAAATGTTTAGGAGAATCAGATCACATCCAGTAGCATTTACTACAAAAGAAATAATAAGGCTTGTAGTTGAGACTTTGCCTGTTCGCTGTATAGTTTGGAAGGAAAAGCTCAAAACTGTCCTGTTAACCAACATTGTAAATCTGTCTTGCCTTGGAGAGACATGCTTACAAGTTTGGAAGTGGCAATTGAGCTTCTTTATCATAGTAAGCTTAAGAAGCTTGGGTGTACCTCCAGGTTTTAAGAGCTATTATGACAATATTTGTGTGTTTGTTCAGTTCTCCGATAGATCCATTGATTTGCATCTCTAAATATAAGACTGTTCTGGCTTGAAATGCTTAGAATTCACCTGAACAGATATTAGTACAAGAATGAATTTCATCCTGAACTTGATACACTTTTGAATAAATGCTGTAGTTTAATGGTAGCACAAATATACTTAAATTTTTCCAAAAGCAATAAGGGTTTAGACAAACCATGATTGAAGTAAGGCCAATCAAGAATGTGTACTTTAGAGTGTCATTAAATAAGGAGAGTTTAAGATGGTAATAGGAGTTATAGGAAACTCTCAATGGTGCAATTGTAAATTCTAGCTTTTTGACAGGTAAAGCACTGTGAAAAAAAAAAGAAAAAAAAAATGGAATCGAACTATGGTCTTTTAAAATAACAGCCATGACCTTTATTGTGAAAGCTGAACTGCCTGTTCCTTATCAGTCAAAACTGAATTAAAGTGAACTAAGAGAAAGAATGTACATTAAGCTTTGCAAAATTGTGAAATTAATATTCCAGCCATGTCACCTTCACCTGCATCGGGATTGAGCAAGGGTGAGAGAGAGAGAGAAATCAATTCCACGAATTTTGGAGAATGTCCGAGTAAGGATCTGCTGAAAACTTTTGTCTCTCCATTTTCATTCATCTTGTTTGATGTTCTCATTGGTCTGGGGGCCTGGGGAGCAGTTCAGAAAAGAGAAGGAAGAAAAGAGGGGCATGAACGGAAGTGCCTTGGAGCTCTTGTTGACCAAACGCAAACCAAAGACAAGATGGAATAAAAAGGGTTTTGCATGCCCTTGTCAAGTCTGGAAATGTGTTAGTATGTCTGTAGTAATGGAGACACCAGGAAGTTTCTCTGCAAACCTGGTGGTTCCATTCTCTCTAATTATCAAAGAAAGTCTTTTGACTGCTTTATTGCATTGTCACTGGCATTACCAAAAGGAGACTAACTGCAGAAATTGTTCATATGCAAGGGCTTACAAATGAAAACTGGACAAGGTTTTCTTAGCTCTATTTGATTTAGCCTCACTCAAAAAAAAGTGATACTAATATCAGAAAAATGGTTCTACCTTACTGCCACCTAAAAACTTAATTGCAATAAAATCTGCCTGAAGTAAGGAAGGAACCATTTCAGGGGAAGTAGTTTAGAAACGTCAATGCCTCTAAGAAGAGGTGGCCTCGGAGGACACAGAAGAGAGAAATTTCATAATCCCATAATGTGTTTCAGTACTGATTTATTGCCAAAGTTATATATTGGGGTAAATGGCATTTAGTTGGTAGAAGAGTAGAATTGTTAAAATGCCAAAATTGAAGTAGCAGAAGACTTTCTTTGTAACATGTCTGTGTGTTGATGTTTATATCTGTGTTTTATGGCTCACTGTTGTGTCTTTAACATCCCTAGTGTCAGTGGGCATCTTCCTTTTCAACAGAAAACCTTTAAATAAATTTGCCATTTTCCCACTGATTCTCAGAAGGAAATGAAGCTTTTTTTTTTTTTCTTTTCATGTGGACTAAACGGTGTGATAAGCCTAAATCTGTTGGCCACAACCTCCCATACCATGCTAGGTCACACCTAAATGAGCAACAGTAGGCAGAAACTTGTTACATTTGGTGTCACTGTAGGGTGGGCAAGTGTTCTGGTGTTAAATGATGCTGAGAAAAATGGATCTGGGCTGGAAGTCTCTGCAGAGGCCCTTTCATTGTTTCCAGAAAGGCCACACACTCAGCAGACCTAAAACAGACTCTGCCAGGAACCCAGTGCTGGCTGGACAGCACCAGTGGTCTATTGCGGTAATAATCCTCCTGCTTGAGTGAACCAAAGACGGAGACACAACTTGATTTAATTTGTTGTTTCATTGAGGCTATTACAGCAAATATCCTTTAGCCAGCTACTCGAACAGAAAGAAAATATTGTTACCTTAGCCTGCTCAAGAAAATATTACTCTCCAGTTGTGTTTATGGGAGTCCTGTGCTGTAGCTTAGCTCCATGTTCTGGGTATTTTGCAGCTTAGCCTCAGCAATTATAATAAAAGCAGTGGATAGAAAGCACCCATTTACAGCCCTGGCACTGAGATAGCTCAAGTAAAAAGATCAGATTCAAACTCCTCTGATTTGTACTTACTGGTCATTTGATTTCTTGTCTGTTGGTGTATTCATTCACTATACATTTTAAGTTTGTGGGTGAATCACTAAAAAGGGACATCTCTTCGCCAACCTAAAATCTAAACATCCACCTTCTTCCCTATTCCGTTGTATAAACCTGGAGAAGAAAAGAATTAAATTCTCAGGCCTGCACTTTCCTTCAGCCCCAAATCCAGTTAATTAAATAAGAAGGTATGCACTACAGCGTTTGAAAATCTCCTTTAGGATTCATTGCAACTGAATCATAATTTTTTCCCTTTAAATAAAAGATACGTCATTTTATAGGTCATAAAACACCCAATGTATACATTAAAATATTAAGTAAGAATTAAATAGAAATAACCCTCTTTTACTTTAGTGAAGTAACAGAGTGGTGTATAGAACAATTTCATGTATAGTAAGTATTTTCTTATGGAAATTACATTTCTTTTAAAAAACAAGATATTCATTTTAAAGCCCTGGACCATTACTGAGCATTGAAAGTAAAATACCAAGTTATTGGAAAATGAATTAATACTTTTAATGCTGAAATATCAAAGGCAGATTCTAGAGTAAATCAGCCATTTTGGCAATGAGATATATGATTCATTAATATAGACTTTTTGTCATCACCATTGATCTTAAGGATTTGGAGGCCTGGCTGATTTTGGTAATAGTATTGAAATCCTAATAAACTTTGTACAGTCACCCCTCAGTATCTGCCGGGAATTGGTTTCAGGATACCTGCATCCCCCACCAAGGTTATAAAAAATCCATGGATGCTTAAATCCCTAGAAAATAGCATAATATTTGTGTGGAACACACACACACACACACACACACACTCCTTCCTATATTATTTGGTTGTTTGTTGTTTATGTATTTATTTATCTATTTGAGACAGGGTCTCACTCTGTCAACCAGGCTGGAGTGCACTGGGGCAGTCATGGCTCACTGCAGTTTTAACCTTACTGGCTCAAGCGATTCTCCCACCTCAGCTTCCTGAGTAGCTAGAACTACAGACACACACCACCACACCTGACCCATTTTTTATTTTTTGTAGAGACAAGGTCTCACTATATTGCCCAGACTCAAATGCCTGGGCTCAAGCGATTCGCCCGCCTTGGCCTCCCAAAGTGCTGGGATTGCCACTGTAAGCTACTGCACCCACCTCCTCCTATATACTTTAAATCATCTCTACATTGCTTATGACATCTAATACAATGCAAGTGCCATGTAAATAGTTGTGATACTGTGTTACTTAGGAATAACGACAAGAAAAAAAAAATCTCTGTATTCATCACAGCTAAAAACATTGTAGGTCTAACAAATTTTCTATCTGTGATTGGTTGAATCTAAGTATGCAGAACCCACAGATATGGAGGGCTGACTGTATGCAGAAATACTAGGATGTTTGAGAGTAATTTTTGGCAAAAATGATCTAGCAAATTATTAGCATTGCTAGTCTTAATTATTTTAAGGAAGAAGAAAGTGACTTAAAGATAAATCAGAAAGTCTGTTTAAACCAAGCTGTTCTCCTTCATCCTCTAGTAGAGGAAACATCTGGTGACTTAACATGACTTCAGAATCCTTAGAGCCGGCTTCAGAGGTGGCTCTGACTTAGCCTGAGTTCTGTTCTTGGACATGGACACCTGCTTTGTGGTGTGGCACATCATACTTTTAATTTACTTAATTCCCCCTGCAAGAATACTGAGGAAAGCAGTTAGTGCTGACTATTTGTAGTTAAGGATTATGGCTTGGGCTTGATTCAGAATTATCAAACAGTAATGAGTCCTTTGAAGAACTTTAGGGCTCAGTGACTATTTCCACTATTTACTTTATCCCTATGTCTTCTGTTATTTCACCTGTTCAGAGTATTTTGTTTCTTTGCCTATATTGAAAAGCTTCCATCTGATCAAGCACCACCATTCTTGTCCTGCAACTGTGTTCATCTTGGAGGTATCACTGCTTTTATCAGAAAAATAATCCATCTCTTTTTTCTCCCCTCTCTGCAGTTCCAGATTACCAGGAACAGGATATCTTCCTCTGGAGAAAAGAGACTGGATTTGGATTTAGGATTCTGGGTGGAAATGAACCAGGGGAACCTGTGAGTCTTTTGCTCATCTCTCTCGCCAGCATATTTTTCTAAGACTTCAAAGCAAATTGGCAACAGTGACAAATCACCAAGATTTGTCCAGCTAGATGCAACACTGACTCTTTCATCTTGAGTAGTATGGGTTTTTCACTGGGTTTTGTGGAGCACTGTTTGTCTTGAGGAAGAAGAGACTAGATTCTTTCTAAAAAGTTTGTATGAGTGTTTGTGAAAAGTGGCAGCTGCAGCCTCTGTAGACCACCCCTTTTCCCCAAGGGAGACAAAAACAGAGAGCAAAACAGGATAATCATCACCTGATATAACAGTGGCCTGGTCCTTCTGGCCAGGTCCCTTCACTCTGCCAGCAGGTACCGGGCTTTGTATATTGAGTTGCTGGTGTGCAGAGAGTATTTCACAAAGCCTTATGAGACAGTGATTGGAGAATGTCAGACCCCTGCCTTTACAAAACTTGAGAAAGAACCCTGAGTAAGGGTCAAGAAACATTGAACTTCCCTGGATCTCAGTGACCTCCATTTTGGAATAAATTTAGAATAACATAACAGGGTTCTTTTGAAGGAAGAAAAGAGAACTAAAATAGGTATTGTTAATTTCCTTGTGATAATAACAGCCATTATTCATCGAGTGCTTACTATGTGCCAGGTTCTGTGCTAAAGGCTCTTAACATACATTCTCTCATTTATCCATCAAACCCACCAGTTTATCACGTTTTCACATTAAGAAAAAGAAAGGCTAATTAACTTGCCCAAGATCACGGAGCTACCAAACGGAGGGACTGACAAATAAGGTCTGACTCGAATCCATGTTCTTAGCAACTATTTTGTCAAAGTTCTTTGCAAACTATAAATGCCACGTAAAGGTAACTATAGCATTATTGTCTACTGGAAAGACAAGGCAGGCACAAGTATTCTAGCTAAGGTTTAGTGAATGGCAAATATAACAGCAAGACACTAACTATAAAGAATGCTCTGCTTTCAGGTGCTAAAAGACTTCGAAAATGGAGATGTCCAACCAACTTTTGCTTCATTCATTCATTTATGAGTATTTATTACATATTCCCTGTTTCTAGGCATGATGCTAGACTCTTAAATAAAAGTAATATTAAAATTTTATTAGCAGAGTTGTACGGAAAGAGAGTTTTTAGGTAGCTCGGAAAGAAGAATAGGTTGTACAATGAAGGGAGAAAAGTGATTTATATCTGCAGAGGAGAAAAAGAAAGAGTGAGTTGTCAATAGGCCACAGATAAACATCTGGAAACTAAGCAAGAAATATTCTTTCCACCATTTAATAATTGTGGCAATACTTAGCACAATGTCTTGTACACAGTGGGTGCTCAATAAATGTTTGTGGCATGCCTGCAGACATGAATGAATGAATTGTTCCCAGAGATGTGAAGGCCATTGATGTCACAGTAAATGTAGGAGAGAAGTGTTTCATCCATCGTTCAATTATTCAACAGATTTATATTGGTCACATTGTACCACTGGGTGCTGCTGATACCGACGGCCGCCTCAGGTCTGGAGATGAATTAATCTGTGTAGATGGGACGCCAGTAATTGGAAAATCACACCAGCTTGTGGTCCAGCTTATGCAACAAGCTGCCAAACAAGGCCACGTCAATCTCACAGTGCGGCGTAAAGTGGTTTTTGCGGGTATGTATTTCATTCATTCCTTCAGACAGTGCGTTGTCACTTGATTCACAGAAAAGGCCTCCTTCCTGTGTCTGCCTCCTTGAGCGTCTATTTTAGCAAATGTTTGCAAATGTGATCAAGCTCAGAATTTCCAGATGGCTTGCTTCTCTCAAACCCTGCAAAAATTACTGTCATTCTAAAGTACTTTAATGTGCCGTTTGCATATGTTCCACAAAGTCTTCCAGAGGAAGGCTTGTTGAATATATATTACTTCCCTTCTATCTCCTTGCAAATCAGAACTTAGCCATCCTCTTCATTTGATGATAATCCTCAACAAATGAGGTCATTATGAAAGTCAGAAGAGTTGTAGCTTCACATCAAGAGAACAAAAATTGGGTTTGTGCAAAAAATAAGCTCATAAAAAAGTTACTGATTTCTTACTGTCCTATGTATTAAACCAAGATTTTTTTTTTTTTCTTTCTACAAGAAAGTTGTAGAGCCAGCCAGTTCTAGGTCAGCTTTGATTCCTTCTTCCTGCCCATAAGCTTTGAACTTTAAATCTCAAAATACTACATATCCTTTCAGGCTCAGCACAAATATAACCTTCTTCCCTCGGAAATTCCTCCTTCCTCCGACTACCTTCAGATTTTAGCATTCCCTCCTTGCCATTCTAGTGACTCATGGTTTACTTCCACATCAGAATCTGCCATTTTGAGACAGTGAATTGTGTGAGTGTCTGTCCTTTCCCTTGACCTACCAGCTTCCTGAAAGCTCACGTTGAACACACCTTGATTGTTCACCTTTGGATGCAGCTCCCACCTTGAAACCTTTCAGACAGAACCCAGAATACAGCAGAGGTGATTGTCTTCTATCAGTTGAATTACTGGAGAAATATGACCTGAAATATTATGAATTCTCATGGCATTAATATTAGTGAAACAGATACCTGTCAGATCAAATTAATTGGTACCTTGTTTTTTTTTTGTTTTTTTTTTTTTTTAAAGTATAGCCTATTTTAGGCCGGGCGCGGTGGCTCAAGCCTGTAATCCCAGCACTTTGGGAGGCCGAGACGGGCGGATCACGAGGTCGGGAGATCGAGACCATCCTGGCTAACACGGTGAAACCCCGTCTCTACTAAAAAGTACAAAAAACTAGCCGGGCGAGGTGGCGGGCGCCTATAGTCCCAGCTACTCCGGAGGCTAAGGCAGGAGAATGGCGTGAACCCGGGAGGCGGAGCTTGCAGTGAGCTGAGAAATGGCCACTGCACTCCAGCCTGGGCGACAGAGCGAGACTCCGTCTCAAAAATAAATAAAAAATAAAATAAAAAAAAAAATAAAGTATAACCTATTTTAAATGGTATATGATTAATTATAGAATTAAGGTGTTAAATTCCAGTGTGAGAGTCCTGCCTCCTGCATCCAGGGAAGACAGTGTTCATCTACTGTAGGTTATGTCCCTAGAGCTTGTTTGTGGCCTCACAATCCTTCTTAACATAGTATTTCATGCAGCTAAAAGCAGTCAGCTAGAACTGGTTTTTGAGATGAGATGAAAACTATCTGGCTTCCCTGGCCCAAATAGAAATAGTAAGGAAATGTGATTTTTTTGTTTCAGGTTTATTTTTTAAAATATTAAATATTTTGGATTTTTAGCTCTGTGTAAAAGACGTGTCAAAACTGTGAAGAGACATTATGCAAAGCGAACTAGTCACAAAAGGAGAAATAGTGATTCCCTTTATATGAGGTACCTAGGGTAGTCACATTTATAGAGACAGAAAGCAGAATGATGGTTGGTGGGGGGTGGAGGAAATGGGGAGGGGAATTAGTTTTTAATGAGTACAGAGTTTCAATTTGGGAAAAACAAAATTCTGGAGATGGATGATGATGATGGTTGCACAAAAATGTGAATGCAGTTAATACCACTCAACTATATGCTTAAAAATGGTTTAAAATTTTGTTATGCTTATTTTTCCACAATTAAAACCATCTATGAAAAGAGAAGCTTTTGAAAATAAATACAGTCTGATCCAAAACTTGGACACAACACATATTTTGTTTTTGGCATAGTTGGTTCCACTGTTGGCTGTTTAGGAGCACTTTAGTAACACTAGCATGGTGACTAAATTCAGAAGGAGGCCCGTGTATCCGGTTCTGTGATCAGAGTAGATGTTGACACGTGGAAGCTAAGAAAAGAAGCATGTGTGTCTCACAGGTGTTGTCGTGAACCCCACATAGGGCAGGTAGCCTCAATGTTACCGTCACCTTACTGTTTGTTGCCAGATGGAAAAAGCTGAGTGGAAATGTGGTTGGAAAGTAATGACAATATGAACGTGCATCCAAGGTTGTATCTATGAAGCCAAGATGGTGGTCTTCGCGGATGTAGCCCTCACCTACCCTTAGGCCCTTCCCTTTGTGCAATGGGGAAATATTTCACAGCAGGTTGATCTTGCTGCAAACTTGATTCTGAGTGTGGATGTCGACATATAGCATGCTATAAAGTAACAAACACTATTTGGGAGTCCTATTTGGTGTTAAGTAGGATCAATGTTCGTAGATACTGAATGGCTAATATTTGTCAAGAGAAGCTGCTTTCAATCTGTATATCCAGGTTTTGTGAAACCAGGTGCTGTCTCCTCCCCTCGGTTCATGTTTTGATTTCTTACGGGAGTTGCGGGAAGAAGGGGTGGGCAGCAGGATGGAGGGGCTGCCGGACACGGTGATGTACGCGTGCATCTCTGTTACAGTACCCAAAACCGAGAACGAGGTGCCCTCGCCAGCCTCCTCTCATCACAGTAGCAACCAGCCAGCCTCGCTGACAGAAGAGAAGCGCACCCCGCAGGGCAGCCAGAATTCGCTGAACACGGTGAGCTCGGGCAGCGGCAGCACCAGCGGCATTGGCAGCGGTGGCGGCGGGGGCAGCGGCGTGGTCAGCACTGTGGTGCAGCCCTACGACGTGGAGATCCGGCGTGGGGAGAACGAGGGCTTCGGCTTCGTCATCGTGTCCTCGGTGAGCAGGCCCGAAGCAGGCACGACCTTTGGTGAGTGCTGAATGTGAAATCGCCCAGGATTTCCTACCATGCCTGAGAGTTTTTGTTCTCTTGTGAGTGAAAGCTCAGCCAGACCTCATGAGCAGAAATGCTTTATGGCTTCTTGCTCTGGGTAATTAAAGACTTAATTGGGGATGGAATTGACTTGGTAGCCTTTTCCCTTTTGAAGGTTGGGAATATTTGTTTGGCCCTTTCAACTTCCACCCTGAGAATGTGATCACGCACAGACAACTTAAAGCATACATCAGATTTGCGTGAAATTTGAATAGCAGCCGGGCGCGGTGGCTCACGCCTGTAATCCCCGCACTTTGGGAGGCCGAGGCGGGTGGATCACTTGAGGTCAGGAGTTTGAGACCAACCTGGCCAACATGGTGAAACCCCATCTCTACTAAAAGTACAAAAATTAGCTGTGCGTGGTGGTGCATGCCTGTAATCCCAGGTACCTGGGAAGCTGAGACAAGAGAATCGCTTGAACCTGGGAGGTGGACCTTGTAGTGAGCCCAGATCGTGCCACCGTATTCCAGCCTGGGTGACACAGCGAGACTCCATCTGAAAAAAAAAAAAAAAAAAGAAAAGAAAAAGAAAAAGAAATTTGAATAGCAACCCCTGGACAGCATACAGAGTCTACAGTTTTTGCCAAAGCAAAGCTTTTGAAAGGTATTGAATAGGATAGCACTAATCGCAAGGGCCTCAGAATGGTCTTAAGAATATCTTAAGAGTTTTTACAAGGAGCATACGGCTGTAGAAATGCTCTAGGAAAAATAGAGGTGTAAGGAATAAAAATACTACAGGAGATGCTAGTCCACCTCATCTGTGTTCTTTCTCTACTGTATTCCCATAGGAATTTTTTTAAAATTTTAAATAATATTTTTACTGTTGCTTGATTTAAAGTCTGGTTAAAATCTGAGTTAAGAGTCATTTGATTTTCCTGTCTCATCCAGACATTGAGGGTTTCAGCAAAGTATGTAGAAACACAATTGTCACTTTCTCAGAAGGTTCAGTCTCTGCTGGGTACACTAGCAAAGACCAATAGAAACCCAGATGATTGCAGAAACTAGTGATATATGAATGTTTCCCATTGCGATGGATTGATTATAGATGTACACTCCAAAAATGATCCACCTTCCTGATTGAGTAAAAAGTCATTTGTTATCTCCCGAGCACATTTGTTACTTACTATGGAATACAATGGGAGAAGGAGAAGGGCTGTGCAGGCTGTGCAGGCTTTTCATGTACTTCAGCTCTATCCATGAATGACTTACCCACGTGGAAACTGGCTAGGATCAGCAAGGTGCTACACCCCTTTAGCATTCTCATCCAGTAGAACTCACTTGGCCTCCATTTAGTCTTGGTGTGTTGCTTCCTGCTAGAGCTGTCTCCCCATAAGTTTTATGTTTAACAGGGGACAGTGACTCAGCCAGGTCTATGCATGTGTGGCTGCAGTAACAAACGCCCATTACTAACAGTGCTTTTTGAGCTACATTAATAAAGTCATCATAGCATGTCATGGATGGATGACCTGAAATCAAAGCAAGGTTTTTTGGTTTTGTTTTAAAATTTATTTCAGAGACTTTCCTGCTTAATATAAAAATAAAGAGAAGGAAGAGGGGAGAAAGAAATCCCAAATTATTTTCTTCAGATTTACAATTTGACTGTCTCCATGCATCCTGTGATGTTCCTAACTATTTCAGAATTGTCAGTTTCACCTTCTAGAAAGAAATAGCATATATGTCAAGTGGCAGGTTATGTGTTATATAATGAATATTATATTCATACTCACAATTTGGTCTTTGATTGTTTTCCTTTGGCTCTTACAATGAACAAATGAAACTTTCCCTAATACCTTGCATGAGACCTTCTGAGCTTTGCTGAGCTTTCCTCAGACCTGCTGTTCGATACCTTTGTGATACCAATTGTCCTTGGAGATCAACTAAACTTAGTCAAGACCTTGAATTTGAGTATGGGAGCATTCCAGCACGCCTACCTGTTGTATTCTAATAGACTGTTAACTTTTAAAAATTATCTTACCTTGATGTTCCATCCTGTGATACAAGCTCAGGCAAATCTGCTGAAATTCAAAGGAATTAAAGCGCATTTTCCCACACACGTTACCCTTAAGGTCCAAATTATGACAGAAGAGCCTACTCAGTTAGTTGTAATGTCCCTCATGTTAATTTTGTCACCCTTTCCAAAAGGTAACTCAACTGCATAACTACCTTCATAGTCCCCAGAAAGACAAATTCTCAAAGTAGGTGAATATGCATAAGAACTTTGAAACTCAATAGATGATTAACTAGATTAACTAGAAATCTGTATCAGGCCTCAAAGCCAGCCACCTCTCTTTAGAAGTTAGCAATGACATGCAGTGCCTCAAAGTGCACGATAAACCTTTCTCTCCAAATGCACTTTTCCCGGTCTTTGATATTGTGGATGTGCAGTAACTGATGATGAGAAAGGAGATGATTAAAGGAAAAAGGGTGAGGAAAGATTTGAACCTAGCTTTGGATCAATGTCCTCAGCCTAAATAGGTACTAGATTTTCATAGTCCTTTGAGGGGATTTTTTTGAGGCAGGAGGATGATTTCAGAGCTAATGAACCAGTCGGGCCACACTCTGAAAGCACATAAGACTAGCTGCTTGAGGAAAGGTCCTAAAAGGAAAAATAAGCTTCAAGTTGGGTGCTTTCTTGGCTCATCTCTTATAATTATGCCCATTTTCTAAAGCTTTCATCATTCCGGGGAGAAGGCAGAAAATCTGAGTGTTTGTTCATTAGGTGTTTTCAGATTGAATTTTTGGTGCTAGCAGACTTATGCCTCACCAGATGCCCAGTGATTATTTTTCTAAACGGAGAAGGAACAAAACATTGGCAGAAGCTTAAACAACAGCTGGCAAAAATGAAGTGACATGAACACAGAATGAGTAAAAGCATCCATGAGTAAAAGAAACCTTGGGTTTCACATTTGCAGTCCCAAAATAAGCCAACAGCGAGTTATTTTGGGGCTCTTAAAAATCTTTGAAGTTGCCAGCTATCCCAAATTTTGTAATTGGTTTAAGGAGGAAACCTGGGGTTTCCCCTGATTTTGAATCTGGAAAGGATGGCAGCAATCGATTCTAGTTTCAGGGCAGTAGCTCCTCCTACAGACACCCTGAGTATTGCCAATGTTTTGACCATCGGTGCAGAGCTCTCCTTTAATAACATTTGCTTAATGCTTTAATTAATTAACACTTAACCTTCTCTTTCCCTTTTCAACCCTTTTTCTCTTCCCTTTGCTATACTCCAACGTAACTTTAAAAAAATTAAAACTCAATATCAAAGCAGGCAATGCATGTGTGGCTATGCCTCACAAAATAGGTCGGATTATTGAGGGGAGCCCTGCTGACCGCTGTGGCAAGCTGAAAGTAGGAGACCGGATCTTGGCAGTAAATGGATGTTCCATCACCAACAAATCCCATTCAGACATTGTGAACCTAATCAAGGAAGCAGGAAACACAGTTACCCTCCGCATCATTCCTGGGGATGGTAAAGTATACCTATTATCTCTCTCTCTCTCTCTCTTTCTCTCTCTCTTTCTGTCTTTTCCTTTTCTCTCTCTTTCATTAGTGTTCATGTAACTGAATAGTGTTAATTTAGTGGCAGCTTCATTCATCCTTAACAAAATATACCCATTAAGTAAACGTGAGCCACAGTTACTAACCCATATCTCACCCTCTTATGTAATTAATCCTTTAGCCCTGTGACCCTGTCTTGCTGCAGATATAAAAGTTTCAGAAAAATCTTCACCCTTTCCTCAACTTATTTAGCTTTTTGTGTCCTTGTCTTCAGCACTATAAAATAGTTTTAATACAGGTAGTACAGATCCTCTAATATGTATAATATGAACTATATAATCTGGTGACATGACAAAACCTGCATGGTAGCAATTCAGAGCCAATACTATGGTTTTTTAGAATAAGTGAATGTATCAAAGTTTTCTGTTTAATGGGAGAATCTAAGAGTTTGTGTCTACTGGATTTGTCCCTAATTTTTGTATGTGAATGAAGAAAGAATGAAATCTCTATATTTTTGATAGATTGTATCTGCATTAAACTAGGCCTATCCTTATTTGTTTGTTTGATTAGTTAAATTCAAATATTTGGTTCTTTTATATAACTTCTGCCCTTCAGGGAACATTGGCATTGTCTGCAGTGGGTGCGAGTAGCATCTAGTGAGGTCAGACATGCTTCAAAACATCCTACAGAACACAGAATAGCCCTCACAATAAAAAGTTACCCAGCACAAAATACCAATACTCATTGTATTATTCATGTTTAATAAAAATTAAGTTGAGACTGAGTGCGATGTCTCACACCTGTAATCCCAGCACTTTGGGAGGTCAAGGCGGGTGGATCACCTGAGGTCAGGAGTTTGAGACCAGCCTGGCCAACATGGTGAAACCCTGTCTCTGCTAAAAATACAAAAATTAGCCTAGCATGGTGGCACATGCCTGTAGTCCCAGCTACTTGGGAGGCTGAGGCAGGAGAATCGCTTGAGCCCAGGAGGCAGAGGTTGCAGTGAGCCGAGACTACACCACTGCACTCCAGCCTGGGCAATAGGGCGAGACTCATCTCAAAAAAAAAAAAAAAATTTAAGTTGATACACTAATGTCAGGAAGTATAGATCCTTTAGAGAATTAGATCCTGAATAGTCACTTTATTCTAAGCTTACTCTGCCCTGGAGAGGAAAGTGACACTTGTCCCAAAATGTTTAAATGTCTTTTTTTAGTCTTGCTATACGTGTTATAAAATATATATTCTAAAAGTCAGTGAGTATTTCTCAAAAAAAATCTGGTTTATAAAGATAGTGTGATAAAAACTCTATGCCATGTATCTATAAAATAAGAAAATCAAACATTTCATCTGAAAGTTATTTACCAAATGAGTATTTTTATATACTAACTGCTAGAAAGTGAACTTTTTTATAGTTCAAGATTTGAAAGGTATAGCCGGTGCCTTAAGGAAAAGGTAAATGCAAAACCAAACAGTAAATGTTTGAAAATTGTTGATTCCAAGAACAGAAAACTTTCTCTGTGCCAAAAATATCCCACACTAAATATGGAACAAAAAAATGGCTTCTTGAATGATGGTCTACTTCACCCTCCTTCAAATGCATGGTTAGTCATTTACCAACTGGTCTGGAGTTCATTCCACCAATTCACCACTCTGGAAAGGTATTGCAATTTAGGAAAGTGGTCACAGATGATAGAACATAGGTTCCTAATGGGAAGGATGAAGGAAGCCAGAAAATACAGTGAGAAGTGATTGAGAGAGCCAAATGTGGTCCAGACATCCCTCCTTTCATTGCGCGTCATTTTATTGCACTTTGCAGGTACTTCATTTTGTACAAATTTAAGGTTTGTGGCCACTCTGCTTGGAGCAAGTCTGTCAGTGTCATTTTTCCAACAGCAGTTGCTCACTTTCTGCCTCTGTGTCACATTTTGGTAATTCTAACAGTATTTCAAGCTTTATTAGTTTTTTTTTTTTTTTTTTTTTGAGACGGAGTCTCGCTCTGTCGACCAGGCTGGAGTGCGGTGGCCGGATCTCAGCTCACTGCAAGCTCCGCCTCCCGGGTTCACGCCATTCTCCTGCCTCAGCCTCCTGAGTAGCTGGGACTACAGGCGCCCGCCACCTCGCCCGGCTAGTTTTTTGTATTTTTTAGTAGAGACAGGGTTTCACCGGGTTAGCCAGGATAGTCTTGGTCTCCTGACCTCGTGATCCGCCCGTCTTGGCCTCCCAAAGTGCTGGGATTACAGGCTTGAGCCACCGCGCCCGGCTGCTTTATTAGTATTAATTATTATTATATCTGCTATGATGACCTGTGATCAATGATCTTTGATGTTACTATTGTAATTGTTTGGGGGTGCCACAAACCATACCCACATAAGAGGACAAACAATTAATAAATGTCATGTGTGTTCTGACTGCTCCACTGACTAGCCATTCCCCATCTCTGTTCCTTTCCTCAGACCTTTTCCAAGATAAAGCAATATTGAAATTAGGACAATAAATAACTTTACAATGGCCTCTTCCTTTCATATGAAAGGAAGAGTCACACATCTCTCACTTTAAATCAAAAGCTAGAAATGATTAAGCATAGTGTGGAAGGCATGTCAAAAGCTGAGATAGGCCAAAAGCTAGATCCCTCATGCTAAACATTTATCCAAGTTGTGAATGCAAAGGAAAATTTCTTAAAGGAAATTAAAAGTGCCACTCCAGAGAACACACGGATTTTAAGAAAGTGAAACAGCCTTATTGCTGATATGGAGAAAGTGTGAGTGGTCTGGATAGAAAATCAAACCAACCACAACATTCCCTTAAGCCAGAGTCCAATCCAGAGCAAGTCCTCAATTCAGTAAAGGCTGAGAGAAGGGAGAACGCTGGAGAAGATAGTTTGAAGCTAGCAGAGGTTGGTTCATGAGATTTAAAGACATAAACCGTCACCATAACATGAAAGTACAAGGGTAAGCAGCAAATGCAAATATAAAAGCTGCAGCAAGTTTTCCAGAGGATTTAATTATTAAGATCATAGATGAAGGTGGCTGCACAAAATGACAGATTTTCAGTGTAGACAAAACAGTA
Source organism: Rhinopithecus roxellana (assembly GCF_007565055.1). NCBI lineage: Eukaryota > Metazoa > Chordata > Mammalia > Primates > Cercopithecidae > Rhinopithecus > Rhinopithecus roxellana. The sequence goes on along the minus strand of NC_044549.1, from coordinate 72,594,028 downwards.
TTCTATTAGAAGAAGATGTCATTTAAGACTTTCCTAGCTAGAGAGGAGACATCAATTCCTAGTTTCAAAGCTTCAAAGGACTGGCTGACTCTCTTGTGAGGGGCTAATGCAGCTGATGACTTTAAGTTGAAGCCAGTGCTCGTTTGACTATTCTGAAAAATGCTAGAACCTTTCAGAATGATGCTAAATATACTCTGCCTGTGCTCTATAAATTGAACAACAAAGCCTGAATGACAGCACATCTGTTGTGCTGTGGTTTATTGAATATTTTAAGCCCACTATTGAGACCTACTGCTTAGGGGGAAAAAAATTTCTTTCAACATATTACTCCTCATTGACAATGCACCTGGTCACCCAAGAGTTCTAATGGAAATGTACAAGGAAATGAATGTTGTTCTCATGCCTGCTAACACAACATCCGTTCTGTAGTTCATGGATCAAGGAGTCATTTTGACTTTTAAGTCTTACTGTTTAAGAAATGTATTTTGTAAGGCTATACCTGCCGTAGATAGTGGTGGCTCTAATGGATTTGGAAAATCCATTTGGAAAGACTTGGAAAATCTTCTGGAAAAGATTCACCCTTCTAGATGCCATTAAGAACATTTATGATTCATGGGAGAAGGTTAAAATTTGACATTAACAAGATTTTAGAAGAGGTTGACTCCAACCTTCATGGATGACTTTGAGGGGTTTGAGACTTCAGCGGAGGAAGGAACTGCAGGAGTTCTTTTGTGGTGGAAATAGCAAGAGAAGTAGAATTGGAAGTGGAGCCTGAAGATGTGACTAAATTGCCATAATCTCATGATAAAACTTGAACAGACGAGGAGTTGCTTCTTATGGATGAACAAAGAAAATGGTTTCTTGAGATGGAATCTACTGGTAAAGGTGTTGTGAACTTTGTTGAAATGACAACAAAGGGTTTCGATTATTACATCAACTTAGTTAATAAAGCAGTGGCAGAGTCTGAGAGGATTGACTCCAATTTTTTAAAAAAAAGTTCTACTGAGGGTAAAATGCTATCAAACAGCAACACGCTGCAGAGAAATCTTTCGTTAAAGGAAGAGCCCTGTGATGTGGCAAACTTCATTGTTGTCTTATTTTAAGAGGTTGCCACAGCTACCCAACCTTCAGCAACCACCACCCTGATCAATCAGCAGGCATCAACATCAAGGCAAGACCCTCCATCAGCAAAAAAAGATTACAACTCACTGAAGGCTCAGATAATCATTAATAGCATTTTTTAGCAATAAAGTATTTTGAAATTAAGGTATGTAATTTTTTTAAACATAATGCTATTGCACACTTAATAGACTATAGTATAGTGTAAACATAAATTTTATATGCACTGGAAAACCAAAGAATTTGCATGACTCACTTTACTGGAATACCTGCTTTTTTATTGCCATGATCTGGAACTGAACCCATGGTATCTCCAAGGTATGCTTTGTGTATGAATTTAGACACATTTATCTACATGCCATGGAAAGATATCAAACAGACTAACCCAAAAGAACAGGACCCAGGGATTGATTTTCTGGGTTTATAATTGGTCCATCTTATTGTGGGAATGAGAATGTCCAAAACAGGAAGGAAAGAAAGTACTCCCCAAGTGAAGAGCTTAGAAAAAGAATATGAAGTCAGTAAAGACATAAATACTCAGAAGTGACTTATTCTACAGTGTAGATAGTAGATGTTGACTTAATGAGATACACAGCTCGGTGCAATGGCACATGCCTGTAATCCCAGCACTTTGGGAGGCTGAGGCAAGAGGATCACTTGAGCTCAGGAGTTCCAGACCAGCCTTGGCAACATTTTTATAGTAGTAGAGACATTGTCTCTACTAAAAATTCAAAACAATTAGCTAGGAGAGGTGGCTTGCACCAGTAGTCCAACTATTTGGGGCAGGGGACAGGAGGCGCTAAGGCAGGTGGGTGGCTGGAGTCCAGGAGGTTGAGGTCGAGCTTCAGTGAGCCCTGATCATGCCACTGCACTCCAGTCTGGATGACAGAGTGAGACCCTGTCTCAGAACAAACAAAATAAAATATCCCAGAAAAAAAACTTTTAAGCCTGAACACCAAAAATTATCATGCAGGGTGGATTATCCAATAACATTGGCATTATGAAGGCAATTTTAAAATTTAAATACATAGGAAATATAAAATTCACATAGATATCTTGTGCTACCTTGGTTAGAAACAAGTAAACATAAAACTGGTACAAGATAGTTGAGGATTGATATTTTTTATGGCAGTACATGTTCTGCTGAGCATGTGATTTCATCCAAGATGTTTCAGAAATTTGGTTGATATGATAATAAACCTCTTCTCTAGTTACTTTGTAAGTGCCAGAAGCCAGGTAAAGGGAATCAAGTCTGGCAAAGGATGAATATTTGATGCTCTTTTTTTTTTTTTTTTTTTGGGGGGACGGAGTCTCGCTCTGTCGCCCAGGCTGGAGTGCAGTGGCACGATCTCGGCTCACTGCAAGCTCTGCCTCCCGGATTCACGGTGATGCTCATATTTTAAGTGGGTCTGAGAAACAGCATCTTGGAAATTAGAGTTGAAGCAGGGAAGTTAGATTTCTCAAAAGATGTGGGAGATCCAAGAGGATTTTGCAAACCCCTAGAAGACAAAGGTGACCATTACAGTTCAGTGAAGAGATAATCACGCTGGGTCCACTTCCTTTCTGTGAAAGTGTGTTGGACATAGTTGATTCCAAGGTACAATGGAGGTGCCGATGCCTCAGGTCTCCTTCAGATCTTTTACTCTAATATTTACTTCATCAAGTGGCCATTTGTTTCATGATATCTACAAGGAGACTGAAGGCCTTAACTCAGAGTAGTTTCTGAGCTCTTAGAAATCTATCACATCTGCAGCCAGGCATGGTAGCTCCCGCCTGTAATCCCAGCACGTTGGGAGGCCAAGGTGGCTACATTGCCTGAGCTCAGGAGTTCAAGACCAGCCCAGGCAACATGGTGAAACCCTGTCTCTACTAAAATACAAAAAATTAGCCAGGCATGGTGGCACATGCCTGTTGTCCCAGCTACTCAGGAGGCTGAGGCACAAGAATTGCTTGAAACCAGGAGGTGGAGGTTGCAGTGAGTCAAGATCGTACCACTGCCCACTCCAGGCTGGGCAACAGTGAGACTGTCTTCAGAGAAAAAAAAAAAGAATCCATCACATCTGGGATACTATTCTTGAAACCCCAGGAGGCCCTTTGAAAAGATGCTGTGTCATTTGTGCAGTGCTTGAGTCTACTCTGAGTCCATTTCCCTGTCTAGTTCATGCTACCTAATTCTTTGTTCTTGTCATCTGTCGCCTCATTCTTTCTCCAGTTTCACTTATCTCAGTCTTTAGTTTCCCTCACTCTGCTTCCCACATTTCTCTCTAACTTTTCCAACAAAACCTCCAAAACATGATTCCTCTTTCCTTGGCATTATTGAATGTTAGAAGGTCTGGCAGGAGTGTTTTCACAGCCTTGGTCAGGCCAAGGTTTGGGGAGTCCTCACCTTTGCTAATTTGATTCTCTTTGGGACCAGGGTGGACAATGGGGGAGGGCAGAACCTTTTCTCCTGTGAGATTGGGCAAGGGATGAATGAATAAATACACAATGGCAGTACAGAAGGGCCCAGAGAATAGCTGAACATACTGAATCTGAACTTGAAATCTAAGAAGTCAAACATTTGCATTGTATGGAGATGCCCCATAGAGTAGGAGAGAGACTTTAATCAGACAAGGACAGACACTTACTGAGCCAGGTAACATGGAATCATCAAATTGAATCAAGTTCAACATGAAAATCTTTAGGAGCTTAAAAATGCTTTATTTGAATAATGGTCCTAAATTTGCACTTCAGATCACTCTGATTCAAAGTATTTGCTTGTGTAGGAGGTAGAGCTTGGCAACATATAGTTATTGCCATTTCCTTGGCAAAGGCATTAGAATAGTAAAAAGTCTCCCAAAACTTTTCAAATATTTATGGGATTCAAATTTTCCTGTGCTGCCCGTAGATATTTATTACATACGTGTTTATCCAGTAAAATATTTATGACAGGAATGATTGTATCCGTTGTTGATTTGCTTGGCTTTCAATGTGGATTCCATAAGGGGAGGCTAAGGATATTAACATGGGAACAAGGTTAGAATTGTAATCGCTTGTCACAGATAGATAGGTTGAAACCCAAGATGGAAGCTGCTGTCGGAAGAGTAAGTGCCGAGATTTGGAATAGTCCCTGGACAGGGCTGTGAGAGCTAGGGTTTGCTTCTCTTGATACATGACTGCTATGGAAAGTGTAGTAATCTCCATTTTCACTCCTCTGGGAGAGCTAAAGTAGGTGTAAACACTGTTTAATAAAGGATGTTGGGTACTTTCTGGAATTTGTCATAAAAGTACCTAATCTGTCCACGTGCCTTGCAGTTTTAAAAGTCGAATACATTGACACCTCTTTCTAATACTGTTGCTGGAGGGCAGGGAGACTCATACTCTTGTTACAGGCCCATCTTTTATATTTCTTTCTACCATAAGTGGCCAATTTTGCTTTGGGATAAAGCTCTTTTATAATGGACTCATCTCTGCATTTTAAATAGCTAGAGAGCATTTCAGCAAATATAATCCTGGTGTAATTCCAAATGAAGAATTAAAAGTTCACTAAAACAAGTATAATTTTATTGATAGTATAAAAACATCCTGGAAATCTAGGGTATACCTAATATTATTTTGGTGCTGCTCTGAAGATGGTTTATAAAATCTAGCCGTCAAAGCAGGATATTTCATGTTTTAATTCATCTATGATACTGCTTGGTGAAGTTGATAGTATTTATACAGTAAAATAAAATTATTTCTTATTTGAAAGGAATGTTCCAGTTGGATGTGATTTCCTTGATACCAGCACATAATTCCTATATAAACCAAAAACTAAAAGTTCACTGTCAGGCAGGTCCTGGGTTTCATTCCCAGTATCTCCACCTGCTGCCTGAGTGACCTTAGACATATTACCTACCTTTTCTATACCCCAGTGTCTTCATTTGTAAACTGGGGCCATAATTATACCCATTTTATTGAGTGGTGAGAGTTAAATGAAGTAATATGTGTGGTAATGGACTTAGCACAGTGCTTGGCACATTTAAATGATCATTGAATGATGGTAGTTCATAGATTAAGATAAATAACAAATGAGGAAAATTCAGCAAGCTTAATTCGACATTTGCATGTTAAATGTTAATTTTACCATGCTTAAAATTATACTTCAACCCAAAAAAGAGTTTCACAGACTACAGATGAGGAAAAAAATAGCAAATAAAGGATAGGAATAAAAATAATAAAGGAATTCTGTGTGTTGGGTGATGATCTCATGAAATCATGAAAGCAGCAGAAAAATAAAAATAGTTTGAGAATGGAATCTGATCTGCTTAGAAAACTCTGGCTACCAACAACACACAAGAACTCTAAAGAGGAACCTCCGTACAATTCAATAATTATAATCACTTTGATTACAAGGAGACATTGTTTTTAGTATCCTGATTATGATTTCCCCATGGCCTGAACAACCTGGTGATTTCTGAGAGTCTCCATAAAATTAATTGCAATGAGCAATATGAAGTTTGCTAAAAGACCAATACATGTGTTTATGAAAGTTCTGGAGAGTCACAGTGATGGCTATACAGCTTGTTTGTCCTGTTTAGTGACACAGTGAGCATACTTTATGAAATATCACTGATTCATCACTTTGGTTCTGCTGGTTAACTTCCCTCAACTGGGAGTCATATGAAGGAGCTAGCATTCCTCCAAAAGCTATGAAAATAATTTTCTGTTATAATAGCAGTCATTAAAATATACCAACAATATGCTTTTAACATTGTGACAATAATAAATACATGGTACTAAAAATATGCTTATCACTTCTGAGCAGTTTTTGTGTGCCAGGGACTATTCCAAACAATCTTCATGGATCATCTTTACCCCAATTTCCTTAGATAATTTTCTTATTTCCAACGTGCAGACGAGAAAACTGAGGCACTGAGAATTTGAGTAACTTTGCTTAAGTCCCATCCAGGAAACTGAAGAGCCTAGAATGCAAAGTCAGATAAGACAGTCTGATTCCAGAATCTGACCTAGTCACCATTGTGCTAAACTGTCTCCCAGCAAGCCTGAGAAACACCACCTCCCCAGCTTGGACGGTCATAGACTTATTGGTGTAGTAAAGACTCAGAGGAGTGCATAGGAAATGATTTGGTAAAACAGATTGTGGGAAACATTGTCCCAAAACATGAATGGGATTCACCTAGCAATTCATTTGATTGAGTTATTTTCTTCTTCTTCTTGTGCCTTAGCATAATGGGCTTTTATGGCTGCAGTATATTAACTGTTGAAATCATATTTCAACTTTCTCATTTTGCAGAGAGTTTAAATAACTTATACAAGGTCTCAGTAATAAAATTAGTAGCTGTAATAAATGTGTACTGAGTGCTTATTGTATGTCAGTCACAGAGCTTAAACATTGCATATACTTTTATCCATGAGAAGGGAATTATGGTCATCACCTCCTTTTAACAGATGAGAAAAATAAGGCACACAGCTAATGAGCAGAAAAAAAAAAAGTTGATTTGATCCCAGGTCTGAATCTCAAGCCCACGCTTTTAACCACTACGTATCATGAAAATAACAGGAAACCAGACCAAAGCTGAGTAAGATCCTTGGGAAATGTAAATGGAAGATAGACCACAGATAGTTGGGATTTGTGGGATGTCTTTTGTTCCAGAACTGCAGTGGAAAGATATATATTCCAAGTATCTCAGTTTGGAATAGTTAACGTATTTTCCCATATACTAGTTAAATCTGATGGGAAGATACATGTATTCAGCAAACATGAAAGTGCCTACTATAAGCCATAGGTCTCCTGGTAACTTCTAGGCTTAATGGTTCACTGAATTAAATGGCCATGCACAGGTGAATCTTATAGTGGAAACTAACACCACATTTAGCATTTTCTTTATTAGAAAATATATGGCAAGTTTCAGTCAACCTACAATTAAATATTAAAAATACAACTTGCTCATAGTTGGTTGCTACTTGCCTTGATCTTAATGAAGAAATTATTAGTAAAGAACATATAGCTATCACTATAGGAATGATTATATTTTAGTACGTGCATGTTCGTGTGCAGTCTGTAGTTGCACTTAAGAGAGTTTTTGGATTCAAAATCTCCAGACTTCTGGAGATAATGAAGTTGCTTGTGAATGTGATTAGTGGAGAAGAAGGTCAACTTATATAGGGATATAATCATATTCATTTCATGGAGGTGGCTTCATGATTTGTATAACTTATATTTACAAACTCTGGCTCTGACTAATGCAGATTTTAAAATTGACTTTTCATGAGTGATACCAAACAAGATCTGTCAAGAGTTCCATTATTTTCAGTTGTGCTTTATTAAAAGCAATGGGAAAGAAAGTAGATATTATATGTGTGTTTAACAAGATGTTAGTACACTTCTGATTTTAATATTCACTTGAGAAAATCAAGCAGACCCACTAAATATTGCTGATAAATTGCAGGAAATGTTGGCAGAGACATTTATTATCAGCCTTTAAAGTTCTGGGAGAGAATTGTGCTGTAATGCAGCACTTTGATGGGATTGCCTTTTTGCAGTGGCAGGGGAGGAGTGAGAAACACCTACCTTGGCTAGAATTTTAGAGCAGTGTTTTCTTTGGCAAACTGCGTTTTACTTGTGGAGGTGTCTGTTTGGGAGGAGGGTCATGGGGACATGCATAACCCACATCAGAGAAGATCTTAAAATGGTTTGTAAACTCCTAATTATCTAGAAATTCAAGTCAGACTGTTTGAAATGGGGACAGAGAAGTCACACTTGTTATTCAGATACAGGGCTTCTGCACACCTCCTGGCTGGAGGATGTCTTCTCTGGAGCCTTCATTTCTTTATGCTCTGTCCCTCTTTGCAGAGTCCTCGAATGCCACCTTGCTGACCAATGCAGAGAAGATCGCCACCATCACTACCACACACACCCCTTCTCAGCAAGGGACCCAGGAGACAAGGTCAGACATGGCTTTGGTTTCCTTTGTTAAAGGGGGAAAAAGTAACTCCCAGCATGACAATATATGTCCTTGATTCTTTCTCAGTTTCCTAATGGGTTGCTCTTGTATTTGTTTCTCTCACTTCGGCAGGAATACCACCAAACCAAAGCAGGAATCTCAGTTTGAGTTCAAAGCACCCCAGGCAACACAGGTGAGCACCATTTCTCTTTTTTCTCTATACTTTGCACATTTCCTTCCAACTTTCTCAAGCTATTTTTATGGGGTATTTTTTGAAGCACCTTTAATTTAAAAGAAATAACCTTTTGTGAGGTGATTTACCAAATATATACTTACATTTGATTTTCTAGGAAATAACATTTTATTTTGCTACCTTGAAATATTCCTAGATAGCCTTTTCTAGGGGAAAAAAAATGAAAAGCAGTAATTGTCACAAGGATCGGCAGTTAGAGAAAGCAAAGCAGCCAATATCTACTCATAGTTTTCATAAACATGCTTCTGCCCAGAAAATGTCTTTTTGATAAGGTGTTTTTCAGGCTTGGGAATTTAAGGTGAGATCCGTAGAGCAAAATACCTGTCTTTAGGATGGCAAGGGAGAGGGTGAAAATAATAGCAGGTAAAACAAATTTGAGGAACTTTGGGTGATGCAAAATTAAACAGATTCCCTTTTTTTCTTTTGTTTTGTTTTTTAATTAAGACACAGGGGTCTCACTATGCTGCTCAGGCTAGACTGAAACTCCTGGGCTCAAGCAATCCTCCTGTCTCAGCCTCCTGAGTAGCTGGTATTACAAGTGTCCGACTGGGTTCCTCCTTTACTGGTTGCCTGGGGGCTTTCGGTTGTCCCTTCGTAATTTTCCTTGACCAGGATTTGGAGAGGTTTTGTTGGTATCCTCATGATGGGCACAGTCAGCATTTATTGGACACAGGTCAGGTTGGCTGGGCATCCAGCAGCCAGGTGACTGGTATCATGTAATGAGGAATTGTCCTCCCCCAAATGCAAATCATGGCCTCACTGATTAAATTTTAATCCACATATGTTACATTAAATACACACATGCATTTAGACATGCTCATAAATGTTTTCAAATTCTGGATCTCTGACTTCTGAGATTAATGAGGATGAATCAAGATGATTAATAAACAAGAGTCACCAAGATGGGGATAGAGGTTGTGCCTTTTTGCCAAGAATGTTTGGGAAGACTCCTATGGATATTAATTCTCCTAGAATGATTGCATTTAATTTCTTTAAATAGGAGCAAGATTTTTACACTGTGGAACTGGAAAGAGGAGCCAAGGGATTTGGCTTTAGCCTTCGAGGAGGCCGAGAGTATAACATGGACCTCTATGTTCTGCGCTTAGCAGAGGACGGTCCTGCAGAGAGGTGTGGAAAGATGAGGGTAAGTGGAGAGAGGAGTCTGGGGTAGGTGCAAATAAACCATCTGCAGTGAATTCTTGTCATATATTGTTAGAGTGTTAACGTTCATAAGGATTACATTTTCTATAGCTTTCATGATTCTCTTAAATGCATGACTCCTACCCTACCAAATATTTTTCCCTAAAGCACAATTATAGCTGCTAAAGTTAGGCGAACACTTCCAACTCTTTGGGGTTGATATAGGGAATAAGGGATTTAAATTACTTATAAACATATTAAAGTAGATATTTTTCAGAGCCTATTTCTATAGTTCTTGTGCTTAATGTCATGGGGCAGGCACATCACTTGACAGGAATCCTGGGGCACCCTGGGATGCTTAGAGAGCAAGAAAGTCATGTGGCCCTGTAGATTCTGGACAGTGAGGTCTACTCATCCTCTAGCTGGCTACCAGTGGTCTTACCTTAGGCTCAGAGAGAGCAAGTCTACTCTCTGTCTTAGCAAAGAGCCAGGGCTCTGCGGCATGAATATTCAGAGTTGCTCTGTAGTAAGAGCTACAAATTTTAAATACATAAATGCCAAAAGTCCACTCTGCTCTGTTTCGCTAATATCTGTTACTGTAGATGAATGTGCTGTTCTCCTGAGCAGATTAGATAATTAAGAAAACATAAATCATCTACTCATAGATAGGTCACATAGATTGGGACTTGCCCATGGAGAGCCATTTACAACAAATTAAAAGAAATCAAGACAGTCAGGCCAGGAAAGGAAAAAAAGTGAATGCAGTTGAGCCTCAGCAGAAAAAGGGAAAAACTGATTAAGGATGAGGATCATAACACTTGCACTGAAGCCACAATCTTGATGTTTAAGTTTCTTCAGAGTGAATTTTTTAACATTTAAAATTGAGAAGGTAGAGCATGAATGTATTTTACGAAAATGGTATGTAGTAAAAATACAGTGTCCAGGGTCAAACAGTATACCAGTTTCTCTCATATCCTATTTTTTGCATGTACATATACTAGGGAAGATACATGGTGGTATATATTTCTTTTGTTTGAATTTCAGACATAAGGAATTTATTTTCCCTTGCCTTTTAATCACTTAAAAATGTTTTTGATCAAGTGAAATATTATTCTGCTATTTTATATAATGGCATATAGTTTACAAGACAGGTTTACATGTATTACCTGATTTGATGCCAGCAGCTTAGTGGGCGTGGGTGTTGTTACCAGCCTCTTCTACAAGTAAGAAAGTAAACTCCAGGCCAGGTGCGGTGGCTCACGCCTGTAATCCCAGCACTTTGGGAGGCCGAGGTGGGTGGATCATGAGGTTAGGAGATCGAGACCATCCTGGCTAACACGGTGAAACCCTGTCTCTACTAAAAAACAAAAAAATGCAAAAAATTAGCCAGGCGTGGTGGCAGGCACCTGTAGTCCCAGCTACTCGGGAGGCTGAGGCAGGAGAATGGCGTGAACCCGGGAGGCGGAGCTTGCAGTGAGCCGAGATCGCGCCACTGCACTCCAGCCTGGGCGATTGAGCAAGACTCCATCTCAAAAAAAAAAAAAGGAAAGTAAACTCCAGAAAGTTAAGTACTGGGAACAAATCAGTTACCAAATGATAGGATTCAAATTAAAGACTGTAGACTTGAAAGCCAGTGCTATTTCTCTTCTTTTTAGAATATAAGCTCTATTTGAGTGGGGATCTGCCCTGTCTTATTTATTCTTTAATTCCAGTGCCTAGAACAGTGACTGACGCAAAGTGAATGCTGCATTCAATGTATCAGTCAGGATTATGGTCTCATCTGAAGTCTCACCTGGGGAAGGATTTGCTTTTTAAACTCACTCACGTGGCTGTTACCAGGATTCAGTGCCTTATAAGGCAGTCCCTCATTTCATTATCATGGGACTCCAGAGGATGGCTCATAACATGCATCAGGGCAAACAAGTGAGAGAAGAAAAGAGACAAATGACATTTTATGACCTAATCTTTGAACTGATATCATGTTTGCTATATTCTGTTTATTAGAAGCAAGTCACTTGATCCAGCTCACATTCAAAGGCAGGGGGAGATTACACAGATTGTGAATGCAAGGAGGCAGAAATCATGGGAGCCTTCCTAAAAGCTCCCTCCCCAATCACTAACATGCCCTTACTGCTTTTTTTTCCCCCTTTATCATGTAATTCGGCATACATGTAGGTTTCTAATTTTCTTAATTGTCTTTCCCTCTTTAGAATATAATCTCCATGAGGGCAGGGATTTCTGTTTGTTTTTGTCACTGCCACATCCAAAGCAGTAGATGTTCTGCCACATGCTCAATAAATATTTGGTGAATCCATACATGAATTTTAAAACTCACCTAGTTTTCTTTTGCTCTGACAGATTGGTGATGAAATTTTAGAGATCAATGGTGAGACCACCAAAAACATGAAGCATTCTCGAGCTATAGAACTGATTAAGAATGGTGGCCGCAGAGTTCGTCTGTTTCTGAAGCGGGGAGACGGCTCAGTACCAGAATATGGTGGGTCAAACTATGAAAACATTCCTTCCTTCCCTGGCATGACTCCATGAATTTGTCTCCAGAACGGCAGCAGGAAAGTCTTTTTTGTTTCCCCTATTCACCAGTGTCTTACCAGCCTCTCGCACCATGTGATTATTTGCCTCGCTTGTTCTGAAATCTCTACACATTTCATCCTTTTGCTTGCTTATGTGGACTGGGGCATGGCCTAAGACAAGATCTTTATAGCCCCCTTTCTGATAATCAGAGAGAACATTTTGTCTAGTCCGACCGAGAGCGAAGGAATGTTTGTTTGAACTGTGCCAAACTGTTCCTCAGATCCAATTGTTAGCACAAAATGACTATATACTCCTTTTAAGAAGCAGGAAAGCAGGTTTCCTGAGTGATATGTTGAGGCACAATTATTTTTTCCCTTTTGGTTACTTGGTGTCTTTATTTAAGAGGCATGAAATTTTGAGAGATTTGGGGGCTCTGCTCACCTCCTTTATGCTCTGTATACAACAGTTCTCCATCCCCCAACCGGTCTCTTACCCCAAATCAGACCAACTGAGCCCACTACTATCAAACAAACAAACAAAAACTGTTAATATATTAGCCATAATGTTTTTAAATGATAAAGGATGAAATAAATTCCCAGTGCTCATCATGAGGGAAACATGTGATTATACCTTTCCTATGAGGAAAGCCAGGTTATACATAGAGTTCCTTTGTCATATCTTTAGACTTGATTTGAGTAGACAGTAATGATCTTTACATAGCTTAGTGTTCTGATGGCAAAATATTGTATATGATAATAATTATGTCCTATTTATTTGAGATTTGTGTTTAAAATTAAAAAAAAAAAAAAAAAAAAAAAAAAAAAAGAAGCTATGCCCTAGATGTAGGGCTTTTTTTCCCAACCAAAGGTCTACAAAAGTTTCTATAGAAACTGTGATTGAATGGTCCCCATATACGTTGGTCCCCTTTATTAGGGATTTATCTATTATCACCCTCTTTTCTGAAAGTCATTCTGCACAATTCTCAGTTGCATTTTGGACTTGATATGTTTAATTCAGATGCAGCTCAAGGAGAAGGGTAGCTCTTTGGAGGGCCAGCCTTCCCAGGTGTTGGACATTTGTACAGGTGCAAAATACGAGGGTTCCGAGGTGCAGGGGGAGGGTGGGTATTAGACAAGGCCCCATAGACATGGCCAACCACAGGGGAAGTATTTTGACAACATTAAGATGCCGTGGCTGTGCACTGTACTAAACTTCTGACCATTAGGTGTGTTGATACCACTGAAACTGTGTAACATTGTCTCCCTTTTCTGTCTTCCCTATGCTTCTGTTGGATGTGATATTTCATTTGAGAGTCATCGTCAGTAACCTGTGTACCTTCTCAAAACCTATGTCTGTTGCACTGAGGATGAAAATCCAACACTAACAAATGTTCTTTGGGCTAAAAATAAAGATCACTGAAATACATGGTTTTCCAAGAAGGGTTGAACCTGCCAGGGTTGTGCTACTGTAATGTCTCCATGCGTCACTTGGACTAAATCTCTCTAATTCCATTGATTAGAGTCACAAATGGGTTATAATATGTTAAGTTCCAATATTTTTCTGACCTGATTGGAACCTGCTTCTCTGTGAGGCTATTTTTGTAATGAGTTTTTTGTACTTAATTTAACTGCCGCGGTCTTTGGTGGGGGTGGGAAGGGATTTTGTTCTTTTGTTGTTTATTGTTAATGCTCTCCTATGCCAGTCTGTCATTGTTCCAGTTGTTTGAAAAAAACAAAACAAAAAAGGATGCATTCATTGTCTGGGTTCTCAAGTCACCTTATGGCTGTCTAAAAATGTCATGTTCCGATTGCGGTCTCTGCAGCCTTATTTGAGTGTTGCCTTAGACTGTCTGACTGGACAAATAAACTCTCTTTGCCCTATGTTAACAAATGCAGATTTTTTTTTCTTTCCTCTGTGTTATAGGGAATCTAAATGTTCAACTTTTTCTCTTTCTCTCTTTCTCTTTCTCTCTGACTGTTCTTGGTGCTGGGCCCTCCCTTCCACAGCGATGATACCTCCTAATATCGCTGCATGTATGAGAAATGAAAAGCTCGGGGAGGCTTGCTTCTACCTTATGGGCCATAATCAAACTACGGTTTGTAGCTCAATCAATACTAGGTGTTTCTGTGCTGTGGCCTAATTTCCTCATTGCTTCTGCTTAGCTCTGTTTTGATATGTTTGGCAATTCATTCTGAGCACCCTGCGTTCTTTGAATTGTAAGTACAATGCTGACCCTGTTGAAGTGTTGCCCTCCCTTGTCTTAAAAGTAGGCATAAGAATCCAGTGGTGATCCAAGTACCTTCGTGTATCCAAGTCTTCAAATGACCTTTGTTAAGAACCTGTTTTTTGTTCATTCTTGTAGCCAACCCAGCATTTAGAAAGAATGAACTTTGTATCATGGAGCCCTGTATCATAGGGCTTTGCTAGATGGGAAGATGAGATTTCCTGCTTGGTCAGGTATCTCTTAGCAAACTACAGTCCCTGGGCCCCATCCTGTCCATAGCCTGTTTTTGTAAGTAAAGTTTTATTGACACATAGCCACGCCCATTACTTTTGTGTTGCCTGTGTTTTTATACTACAGTGGCAGAGCTGAATAGTTGTAACAGAGATGGTGTGGCCCAAAACACCCAAATTATTTACTATTGCCCTTTAGAAAAAGTTGGCTGACCCCTGCGTTTGGCTTTTCACTTGCTTTTGTTAAAAACCCACTCTAGGTTTTGGGAAGTTGTCATAAAACAGGTTAATTACTAAATATTGACCTTGTTGGCTCATGAAAGATCCTTAAAGGGCCCCAGTGACCCCTTAGTCTCTGACTGTCATACGAGTCTGCCCTCCAGACTGCAGCACCTTGTTTCAGGTGCTTTGCTTGGAATCGTGTCATGTGGATGACTTGTTGGGTTTTGTTGCAACAAAGCATCCCAGCTTTGAAAAGAGCTCTCCTCAATTCAGGACACTGCCTAAAACATTTGCACTGTCATTTCAAATATTGAATAATGATAAATAGGGGCCATTATGGGCTGCCCTGCTTTTAAACATATAGAAACCTTGATGTTATAGGAAGCAGCCCAGTGACTCCAAGCTCTTAGATGTCATTATGACTACCTCCCATATCATAAAGAAAAAGTGCCTCTAAACTGAAAATTTTATCTGACCTCCATCCAGTCTCAAATGTGTACCTAGCAGCTTCTCTTCCCCTCCCTTTTATTCTCTTCCCCTCCCTTTTATCTATCAGAAAACACCTTTTAAAAACAGTTCCTTATTTTTTAATGTATGCAAAAGTAGAGAAAGTAGTTGAATAATACAGATAGAACAGTTTAATGGGCCTTTGTGTACATATCCCATTTGCCAGTCATCAACATCTGGCCAGCATGTTGCCTCTGTAATCCCCTTTGCCTGCTAGGTAGCCTGGATTTTTTTTTTTGAATAGAAGTATACTTTTGCATATGGTAAAATGCATAAATCCTAAATATATAGTGCAGTAGATTTTTTCACTTCTGTATGCACCCATTTAATCACCACCCAGATAAGATGTAGATGATTCCTGCCCTACTCCAGAAAGCTTCCCAGGTGCCCCTTCAGATCAATACCCTAAATTATTTTTAAGTAAATCAAAACAAGTATTCTTTAAAGCAAAGAATATTTTCTTGGGGGTGGGAAAGGGGTGGGCGCAGGGGAGAAGGGTTGGGGGGTGAGAAAGGAAGAACAAGGGATAGCTACAGAGGAAATTTTGATGCCTCTAGACAGACTATTTGGATTGTGCCTTTAAAGACTAAATCATGACTGATTTTTGTCAGTTCTTTAATGATCTATGTCTCGGGTATGGAGAACATTCAGTCAGCTAGACGTTGAAAGCCACAAGTACTAGTTTTTAACCCTAACTACGTGCAGTTATCCTTAAATTAACAAGATTCAGTTGGCTTTGAGTCTGACTGCTTTAACAGTTGTTTGCTTGTTGTGACTAATGAGGTCTCCAGTGTGGGTGGGAGCGGGGACAGGAGCCGAGGGACCCTCGTACCCAACTGTTGCTCTCGTTTATTTTCCTGGCAGACCCCAGCAGCGACCGCCACGGCCCCCCAACCGGTCCACAAGGTGTTCCGGAAGTGAGGGCCGGGCCCGACCGCCGGCAGCATCCGTCATTGGAGTCCAGTTACCCACCCGATCTTCACAAATCATCACCACATGGGGAAAAGCGGGCACACGCAAGGGATCCGAAAGGCAGCAGAGAGTATAGCAGACAACCCAATGAACACCACACCTGGAATGGGACTTCGAGGAAACCCGACAGCGGGGCATGCCGACCCAAGGACCGGGCGCCGGAGGGACGGAAGGACGCGCAGGCCGAGCGCGCGGCAGCCGCCAACGGCCCCAAGAGGCGGTCCCCAGAGAAGCGGAGGGAGGGCACCCGCAGCGCCGACAACACTTTGGAGAGGAGGGAGAAGCACGAGAAGAGACGAGACGTCTCTCCGGAGCGGAGGCGAGAGCGGTCACCCACCCGCAGGAGAGACGGCTCCCCCAGCCGGCGGAGACGGTCTCTGGAGAGACTCCTGGAGCAGAGGAGGTCCCCCGAGCGCAGGAGAGGGGGCTCGCCCGAGCGCAGGGCCAAGTCCACCGACCGGAGGCGCGCGCGCTCCCCCGAGCGCAGGAGAGAGCGGTCCCTGGACAAAAGGAACAGAGAGGACAGAGCCAGCCACCGAGAAAGGGAAGAGGGAAATCTGAAACAGGATGCCGGCAGAAGTTCCAGACATCCCACGGAGCAGAGAAGGCGAGCTTACAAAGAATGTAGCACCGACCTCAGTATCTGAGACGCTGAGTCACATTCCAACCTTTACCGTGTCAAAGGTTCTAAGAGGAAAGTCACAAACGTGAAATTATTTAGTTTCTTACCTAATGAAGCATCTGACACCTGATGATCCTATGAATAACAACAAACATTTTATGCATTTGAAATCTTATAATAAAAAATATATATGAAAAGTATTGTGCCTGATGTATCATATTAAAGAAAGTATTTTTAAATGCATACTTTTTTGGAAATTATTTGCCAAATGCTGGCCCAAAGGGATATAAATTTTGTTTCTACGTAACCTGTAGAATCGTCAAGAATTGTTCCCGTTTTTGAGCAATCTTTTTCTCTCCTGGTTAAATGGGGCTGTTGATCATTTTCTCTAAGTAAGGGAATTTATTGATTAAGTTTAATTAATTTGATATAGACTGTTATGTAGTGATATAGTGCTATACTGTAGTCGGCAGTTTTTCTTAAAAGCAAAGAACAAAAAGGCAAAGTTTTATTTGTAAAAGCTGAGGACCCTTTGGGATGGATTAGGTTTGCCGATCCTAAAAGTAAGCAAACTGTATGACAAGACTACTACTGCAAATGAAGGATATTTATAGCTAAACTGCGTAGCACAAAGACGTTTTATGTTGTGAGTTATAGTTGGTTCAGAAAACAGTTTGTACTCTCCCTGGCCCAGGAAGGCACAGAGACAAAAATGTCGGCCATCTTTACCCAAATACAACCCAAGCACAGATAGTCAGGTTCGTGAGCATCTCCAGCATCTAATTAAATCTCATTGAAGGCAATGCCATCACAGCTTTGCTGAATTACTACAAGGAACAGACAACAAGCATCTTTCATGCTGTCTTGTCTGATCGGAGGCTGAATAGTAGATGGAACGGGGGACAGTGTGCCTGGTGTGAGGAAGACGTAAGATCCCCAATTTGGAAAGCATGCCCCTCCCCCTTTTAGTATAAGCCCATACTTGCCCTTGGCCAAATTGGGGAGGAGGGAATGAGCCTTGGTGGAAGGAACCTCTCTGTTGATATTTAAAGAAGTGGGGGCTGTGGGTATTCATAGAAATGCCAATTTCACTTTGAAACCATAGTCCAAGTCTCTAGGTTGGTAGAAGAGAAAGGAAGTGGTCCCAGTTGTTCTAGATCAGGTTGGGAAACTTCTGCCTCATGACTCTGTCCTTTGAGTCCTTTGGACAGCAGCACAAAACATAACAATTTTTATTTTTAAACAGACCCATTCTTTTTGACCCCACAGGAGCTGTGGTTGGGTCGGCCGTAGCCCCGGGATGTGGTTTAAGTGGATTACTGCCTAGCTGAGCCAAAATGTTTGCTTGTACCTGTTGGACCACTACAGCAAACCGCTGCTTACAGTGCATTGTGTATTTCCGTAGTACTGTTTTGCATTTTCCATACAGACAGAAAACTTTGCAAGTCAATCACTGTTGTTCCCATGGTACTGTAAGAAAAAAAAAAAAAGGAAAAAGAAAAAAAAAGAAAACCAGCCAATCATTGCGTGTACAGAGCTAAAAATTGTAATTAATAGAGCCTGTTGGGAAAAAAAAGAAAACAGCTGTTGCCTTTTTTCTTGTATAAAAGAGAATTTATGACAAAATTTAGCTGTAAGGAATGTGATATGTGTTTATATTTCTGAATATGGAACAAATTGATTCATGGGGATATATTTTAATGTAAACTAAATCAGGTATGTAAAGTTGTTTTAAAATGGGAGACTATATAAGTAATTCTCTAGAGCTTTAGTTGGTTTGAATATCATCATTTCCTCCATGGTGAGCCTGCTTGTGAATTATTAAGCACTTGTTTGCATTCTCTGTTCTTCACTCATTTATTTCTTGCCGTGTGCTATGGACTTAATGCTCTTTCTGTATTGATGAAAAGCAGTATGTGGGCCAATCTTTTTATAAAACACTATGCATATATAAATATTACATTGTTCATAGCTTTATTTGACTTATGGGTTTATACATAACATTAGAATGAGTAGCTATAGTTGTGTGGACATTTATAAAACAAGTTCCTTTCCTGGAACAGACACAATATACGTTCTGTAGCTAAAAAGGAGAAAAAGTCTGTGAATGCTATTTTTATTATTAAAGTTTTCCATACAAAGCATACATTGAGCTGTAGTAAGGCTGAGGAAGAGTACAACTGAATAATGATGTTCTTTTTCATCAAGTTCCTAAGAGCCGACTTGGAGATTTTATTCCCAAGGCTCCACTGCTAGGATTCTTCTCACTAGTTCTAACAAAATCTGTGATGTTAAATGACTGATGCTCTCAATTGTGGTCCAGAGTTTTAAGTAAATGAAATCAAGGTGGATTTTGGGAATATATCCTGAAGTTAACATCTTGATGTCCTTCTTGTTGTAAGATGATTTTTGACATTTTAAAATCTATGTGCTACCCACCTGGGCTTGTCTCAATCCGTGGACTTTTTGGTGTGGCAGTTTCACCTGAATTCCACACATCAGATTTGTTTGGAAATATTGTACTGTACAGGGACTATGCATTAAGCAGAAAGATATAGTTTTCTTTGAACTACTGTAACCTTAAATTGGAAACTGATTCTTGTGAGCCTACTTTCCTTAATCCTGCCCTCCCTCACTTAATGTAAATGTCTTGATGAGAGATGATGGATGAGTATTTTGTATGATGAAATCAAATGATTTAGGAATTTGTCTCCCTCCATTACACAGTTGATGCCTGAAAGAATGTTGGGGGGGGGGGGGAGGACTCAACACCCTAATTGTATTTTTTAAGTTTCTTTTGTGAAAGATTTTTTAATGCATTTTTACTGTAAAAATACATGGAAATGTATGCATTCCACAATCACTATTGCTTCTGGATTGCTATCTTCCTTGTCTCTATGTTGTCTCAAATGTATCAGGGTCAAGTAATCAATTGAGGGCCCCTGACTCCAACTTGATGAAATGCCATTATGTTGAAAGAGCAAGACCTACGCCGTTGCAATAGCATAGTGCCTTGCTACTCGAAGTGTTGTCTGTGGACCAGCTGCTTCATCATCACTGAGGAGCTTGTTAGAAATGCAGATTCTCAGCCCTACTCCAGTCAGAATGTGCATTTAATAAAATCCTCAGCTATGCTGCATGCACATGAAAGTTTAAACAGCACAGCACAGTATAGCATAGAACCCTGGTAATAAACCCTGCCAAGCTAAGAGCTTCATCACTTCTGGTGTGATTGTTGGGCACATTCCTTAACCTCCCCTGAAGACTCCATTTCCTCATCTATAAAGGGACATACTTCACAGAGCTAAGAATAGATGCACATCTTTGGCAATCATTAGAGTCCTCAGTAAATGACACAATTTTTTTTTTTTTTTTTTTTTGAGGAAGATTTCTGCATGACAATGATTACTCCTTTTCTCATCCTGGCTTATTTTTCCAAGAAAAAAAAAACATTTTTTTTTTTTTTTTGAGACAGGGTCTCACTCTGTTGCCCAGGCTGGAGTGCAGTGGCATGATCGCAGCTCACTGCAGCCTCAACCTCCCAGGTTCAAGTGATCCTCCCTGCTCAACTTCCCGAGTAAATGGAACTAGAGGGGCGTGCCACCATGCCCAAATGATTTTTGGTATTTTTATAGAGATGGGGTTTTGCCCTTTTGCCCAGGCTGGTCACAAACACCTGGGCTCAAGCAATCTGCCCAACTCAGCCTCCCAAAGAGCTGGAATTACAGGCATGAGCCACTGTACCCATAAGAAAAAAAAATTTTCTCCCTCTATTAAAATGGGGAGGAAGGCCTTTTAATTATAAGCAGTATGGTATATACTATTCAACAAAATACTACACTTCTACACTTACCATTGCTGAGGAATATGAAACCAAAATGCTGTGCTGTGAAAACTGAGACAAAGTCAGCTCTAAGTCCAACTTCAGGAGGTAGATATGTGTGTGGAATTAGACATACTCCCAAGTCACACTAGATACAAAAGTTAACCATTCACAAGTGACCTAACATGCATGTGGGTGAATCAGGTAGTTTTGAATAACTTTGCAGTTTCCTTCACACAGTTTTTGGGTTGTTCCTTTCTATGACTTAGCGTTTGGGGTTTTCCTCCAGAACCTAACCTCCTGGGCATTCGAAAAGCATTTTGTTGAATAGTAGGCCTTCCTCCAATCCGTCTCCTTTGCTGTATTTTGTCACCAAGATGGTAATTATGAACTCTGCTCATTCCCTAGTATCTCCTTTATTAAAGATGGCATCTCAGAGTGGTCCCTGGCTTAACCAACAGTTGAAGCTGTTTGTAAAGCCCTTATATCATGCAAGTTCTTGGCCTGCCATAAATAGCCACACCAAATGTGCAGAGACTCAATTATGCCGTCAGGATTTTTCCAGCTGGTGGGCAGTCCGAGACCACCTGTGGTGGCCTGCATTAATCGTAAAAGGAAAAGCCCTTTCAAGTTCCTCCAGGTGATTTCTCCTATGAGGCAACACCATCAGCATCGTGGATGTTTAGCACAGTAAGATCCAAGTACTTTGGCAATAGACATCGTTAGAAGCTTATGTGAAGGGAAATGCCCTCTCCGACATAATTATTTGGGGTGTTTTTTGCAGGAGTAGATCTTCTGTGAAAAATTTTTGACTACTTCCACCCACCCCCAAGTGATGTTTTTATGCATTGTGGTCATTGTTATTGTCAGGGACAAGAGGAGTGTGGCTTTACTTCTATTAGTGTAGATATTAGGTGTCCAGTGGATCCAAAGCACAAGATCTCTTTGCAAGTACATGTATTTAAGCAAACTAGTGATAACTGTTGAATTATACAGTAAATACTCAAGTATTGCACCCAACTGCTACCCTTGACTGCATCAGCTTTCCACCTAACTGAAAAGTCTTTATTGTCTTGTCCCTGGAGGGAATAAAGGCATGGTCTTCACAGCTGAGAGCTCTAAACACCACTCCATTAAGTACTGTACTTTATCCTAAATTCTCTTTGGTCTCATAAGATTGTAGAATTGAAGGGAAAATAGCTCAGAAAGGCTGCTCATTCCTACATGTGTAATAGGCAAGGCTTGCAACTCTATTTCTTATTTTCTCAACACATTTATTGACAATCAGCTCTGTGCCAGGTACATGGTGGGGGCTAGAAATGTCTGGTTCCTCGTCTCAAGAGCTTGTAGTTGGTGGGGAGAAGACAAATGCTTGCAAACTGCATACCAAGCAGAAGCACAGGGTCCTCTGATAGCAACTAGTAGGAGATTTAGCCAGATTGAAGAGATTATAATTCAACTGAGGCCAGAAGGAAGAGGAAACTAATCAGTGAAAGAAGGAACAAAGTGCAGGCTGAGCAAAAAGGTGAGGGACTGTGGCCTAGAAGGGAAAGGTTGCATGGTGAAGGGAATAAGGGTTGTGCCAGGCTGGCCTTGTTCCGGATTATAGACTTCAGAATAACAGAAGACCATTGAAGAGTTCTAACAGGGCCTCTGGTGAGCTGTATGTGTGTTCAGGGAGGGAGTGGTGACCAGCTCAGGTTTAAGTTTGAGAAAGATGCCACACAGCACCATGGGAGAGCAGACTTGGAGAGAGGTGGAAAGAATCCAGTTAAGCACCGGGGCTGTCCAGGGCAGCAACTGTTACCATGAAAACTCTCCTGTACCATGCAGTTCTCATAGTTCAGACGTTCCCAAGCCCATGTTTACCTTCCTCTTACTAAAAGTGTTCATTTTATTTCCAACCTAAATCCTTCGGCTTCTCTTCCCTATACCTTAATTAATACATGCAGAATACTTTGTACCCAATTTCTTCTGTTAGATAAGGTCCATCATTTACTATTCTACTGGGTTTTCTACGGGTTTACAAATTCCCACCTCACTAGCCTTTTTTTTTTTTTCCAGGTCCTTGTTTCAAACTTAATCTTATTTTCATTTTTTTTTTTTTTGAAGTTGACCACATCTTTCTCAAGTTATAGAAGCCTGTCTATGTATTATCCATTCTTTGCTAGCCATTCCCCACTTTTGAGTGTGAAGAAAGGGACCACTCACTCCTGAGATACTCCATTTTTAAAAGCAGTGTTTTTATTTACAAAACAAACACATATTTACAATACGAACGCATATTTACAATCAAAGATTCAAGCATTTCAGGAAAGTATAAAAAGTGACATTCTTCCCTACACCTGTCAATCCCAATCCACAGAAATAACTGTTATTAGCAGCTTGATTTGTGCCATTTCTAGTCTTTTTCTACGTGTGTGTGTGTGTGTATATATATATAACTGTATGGGTATGTGTATGTATATAGAGTTTTTATGGAAAAATGGGCCATTAGCCCTTACTATGTTATGAACGGTTCCTTTATCTTACATATTGTGGGTATTTCTTCAAGTTAGGAGTATGTATGTATATATAGATATACACACACACATTAAAATAAAGCCTCTTATACCTCACTCATTCCCATTTTCTGTCCTTCTCTCTCCCCTACCCTTGGATTAGCTTCCTCACGGTTCTCTGCCTTTTCCCTATGCCACCTACAGATTCCTCTCCCTGTAGCAGGCAGAGCTCCTCTTTTAAAATGTCAAGTGAAAGGTCAAAGTCCTTAGAGTAGACTCTGAGGTCCTCTGGGATGGGGGACCTCTTTTCCTCTCTGGCATACTCCCAGCCTTAGGGGCTTTGCTCTAGCTGGTCCACTGCCTGGGACTGCTCTTTCCCCAGATATCCATGGCTGACTCCCTCTCTTTTTTCAAATCCTTGCTCAATTGTCATTCTTCACATGCATCCTACCCTGATCACCCTATTTAAAATTGCAAGTTGGTTCCCGCATTCTACTCTTTTCCCCACTGCGGCACTCAACACCTTCTAACATGCTGTGTAATCTGCGTGATTACTCATGGTCTTTTTTTTTTTTTTTTTTTTTTTTGAGGTGGAGTTTCACTCTTGTTGCCCAGGCTGGAGTGCAGTGGCACGATCTCAGCTCACCGCAACCTCCGCCTCCCAGGTTCAAGTGATTTTCCTGCCTCAGCCTCCCGAGTAGCTGGGATTACAGGCATGCACCACCACACCTGGCTAATTTTGTATTTGTAGTAGAGTCGGGGTTTCTCCATGTTGGTCAGGCTGGTCTCAAACTCCTGACCTTATGTGATCTGCCCGCTCAGCCTCCCAAGGTCTCTATTGTTTATCACCTGTCTCCTCTATAATCAGGACCAGCTTTGTGGACATGCAACCTGGGCAGTCACACAGGGCCTTGCACTTACAAGGGCCCTTTGCTTGATTTAATGCTCTGCTCTCGGTGGTCTTGAATTTTCAGTAATTTTTGAATAAGGACCCCCCACATTTTCAATTTGCACCAAGTCTTGCCAGTTATGTAGCTGGTCTGTTCTAGAATAAGTTTCTTCATTAAGTTTCATGAGGGCAAGAATCTTTGTTCTGAATCTGATGAATTCCAAGGTCCTGGAGTAGCGCCCAGTACATAGTTTGTATACTCAGTAAACAAAAGTATTGTGCTGTCTCTAAATAGCTACATATTCTAAAGTTGACCACAGTTTACTTAACCAATCCCCTATGGACATGCAGTTGTTCTTATAAAAACACGCTGCAGTGAACAACTTTATACTTTAAAACCTGGTACGGTTAAGTGGTTTGTTTAAATAGTTTTGAAGGGATAAACTGTGACTCCTAATCCTTCTTTGTTTCTGGTGACACCGATGTTACTGAGAATTTGCATTCTTTTATTGGGAGCAGCTGTTTTTAGCAAAGTGCTTGCAGTCTGTGGGACCTTTTCCCATCAGATGAGAGTTACCAGGCTCAGCAGAGTTGCTAAACCAATGGTTCGTACCTTGGGTGCACACTGGAATCACCTGGGGAGCTTGAAAAGCGCTGATGCCTGGGCCCACTTCCAGAGATTCTGATGTGGTTGGTCTGGGTGTAGCCAGGGTTTATAAAAGGCCCCAGGTGATTTTAATAGACAGCCATGCCCTTGTCCATCAGCTTTAACCCCATAGCCTGAGGGGGATTGAATGCATCTGCATTGCTTTCTCTTTTCTTCACAAGGTGTCTATGCTTGCCTTTTTAAGGTTGCAGTGATGAAGCAGCTCAAATAAAAGATGGTGTGAGATTATTTTCCCAAAGTAAACCAAAAAACTTTCCTACTTGTATAAAGTTATTAGCCAAATATAAACATAATGTACCTGTATATAGCAATTGTGAATTCTGTTTTACATTCCTGTCACCACTGAATTTATTCACTAATAAGGATAGGTGTTCTCAAGAACAGGTCAGAAACACCATCATTTAACCAAGATTAAGCTATCGTATTTTTTCACTTAAATTTTTTTAACTTAAATTTTTTTGAGAAATATTTTACGTTCTTATTTAAATAGAACGTGTGGTATGTTAAAACTTAATAAGAGAATATTGAATAGTTAACAATCAGCAGTCATGAAGAAGGAAAATTATTTCTAGTAAGTTCTTAGTTTCCAAAGTATGTATGATATCTCTGCCCCCATCTCTACCCACAACTAATTTTAGCAGGCAACTTTGGGGCTGAGAAATAATTGTGTTATGAGTGAACAAGTGGAATGTGACATTCCTATGACCAAAATAACATACAAACCTTAACATTTAGGGGAAAAATATTCTTGGGAAAATGCT
The DNA here is from genome assembly GCF_007565055.1 of Rhinopithecus roxellana. Taxonomy (NCBI): domain Eukaryota; kingdom Metazoa; phylum Chordata; class Mammalia; order Primates; family Cercopithecidae; genus Rhinopithecus; species Rhinopithecus roxellana. The sequence goes on along the minus strand of NC_044549.1, from coordinate 72,568,640 downwards.
ACCGACAAAAAGTATCATTTACCTAGAAGCTCTAGTGTTAATGTAAGCAACTCTAGCATTGGTCCAGTCCAGTGACCCAGAAGGTACCACTGATATAACCAGCCCTAATTTGGGACCAAAGGAGAAATCAGGAGTACATTTGAAATAGTCATGAAATCTAGAACTAGATAGTATCCCTTTTTTATTGGCTGCGGAATGTGTCAAGGCTAGTGAAAATGTCATCTGTCTCTCCAACCCATCTATTTGACAGTCCTCCCTATAGCCACCCCTTCCAGGAGGAATTTTATGAGGCAGATTTTCCACTTATCCCTTGGAAATTATACCTTAGTTGACCTTAACTCACTCCATTGTCTTCTAAAAATATAAATCAGGTCAAAGCAGTTTGTTAACAAATATGTACTGAGTATTATTTTCCAGGCTTGATGCTGGGCACTCAGTGTCAATAAAACTGCAGCCTTCCTGAAGTTCAGAGTCTGCCAGGAAAGACAGACATTGAATAATTGAGTTAAATTGTGGTAAGAGCTATGGAGTGTATGTGGTGCCCTTGAGTGTCTACAATTGGAGTACTTAATCTGGATAGAAGAAAAAAAGGAGGCAAAAAGGAAGAGCTCTCTCCAAGGAGAAAGCAAGACCTGAGCAAAGGCCTCATGGCTAAGTGTGTGTGTTTTATTCCGGGAGTGGAGGGAAGGCCCATGAGACTAAAGATCTACCATAGCCACAGGGGAGAAATAGAAGCAAGAACTGAAATCTATCTGTGAACCTTAGGGAGAAAGACTGCCTATTCCCACTGAGGGAGAACGGAGAGACCAAAAAAGCTATTTAGAGGGGACCAAGTGACCCTCCCCATTGCTAAAATAAAAAGCAGTGAGAACAACCCACATTCAACATCTGGATCATCCTAAAACCTCTTAGAATTACCACAAACTATGTGAAAGGAAAATGATGTGCTGGTCTCCTTTTTACAAAGAAGCAAAGATTTTATTTATTCTTCCTACAAGAGCCAACAAGTGGGTTCCAGAGAACACATTTGGGCTGGGAGTGCCTTTGTTTCCAGTTGCTTTCTTTTAACTGGTCTTATTGGAAACTTGTAACAGGGGAACCATTTCCTGTAGATAGATGGGCAAAATTATTGTGCACTGTCACAGGCCCTGTGAAATCACCCCAGGAGTCTGGCTGATGATGTTTTCTCCCCTCAACCTATTTCAGTTTTATTTTTGAAATCTATTTCATGGGGGTTATTTTTATCACTTTGGTGTATTTTGCTGGATTGGTTTTGTTTCACTCTTTATTTTTATTAAAAATGTATTCCCTCTCTCTTCCTGGATTCCATTAAAATGGATGAGAAATTCCACAGGCGCATGCCTGTAAAATTAAAATGTCTCAATCTTTGTTCCTATTAATGAGCTTTACTTTGGATTTTGAGGAAACTGTTCTTTCTTCGTGCCCCTCCCCCACTATGTCATTGATGGTTACACTGAAACGGTGGGAAATGGTCTGGTCCATTTATAGACTTTAGACCATAAAGAAGTCCATATTCTCTACAATTTTATGCTACTTTCAGCAGGGGCCAGATGTGGGTGTCACCAAGAACATGATTCAGGCTTTGAGAAGACTAAGAAGAGGAGTTGAGACAAAAAGAAAAAGAAAAAACAAAACAAAAAAACCCTTAGTATTTTGTTTTACGATGCAAGTAATGCTTACTACATTAGTTTGGTTTTTTAAAAAGTCCAAATAGTGTGAGATAAAAACTCTTAACCACTCTCTTCCTCAATTCCCGTCTCTTCCCAGAGCTAACCACTGTTGCCATATTGGGACTCTCCTTCCAGACATGTCAGGATATCTGCTAATGCACAAAAGCATATGTGTATGTGTGTATGTTTTTTGTCTGTGGGGTTCTAAAATACAAGTGCGTAATAATGTACCTATTGTTCAGTGGTGTTTTCTCCCACTTAATTCATCTTTTGAATCTATGCCTTTTTTTTTTAACTGCTGAATAGTACAGTCATCCCTTGGTCTCCGTGGGGGACTGGTTCCGGGACCCTCTGCAGATACTAAAATCTAAAGATGCTCAAGTCCCTGATACAAAATGGTGTAGTATTTGCATATAACCTACATCCTCCCATTTACTTTAAATCATCTCTTAATTACTCGTAATACCTAATACAATATAAATGCTATGTAAATAGTTACACTGTATTATTTAGGGAATAATGACAATAAAAAGGTCTGTACATGTTCAGTAGACAATTTTTTTCTCAAACATTTTTGATCCACAAATGGTCGAATCCACAGATATGGAGGGCCACCTGTATTCTATAGTGTATTGGTCAGCTAGGGCTTCCATATCAGAATACTACAAAATGTGTGGCTTCAACAACAGAAATGGATTTTCTCACAGTTCTGGAGGCTGGAAGTCCAAGATCAAGGTGTTGGCAGGGTTGGTTTCTGGTGAGGGCCCACTTGCGACTTGCAGATGGCCACCTTCTCACTATGTCCTTATGTGGCCTTTTCTCTTTGTGCATACCCCTGGGGTCTCTTCCTCTTCTTGTAAAGACACCAGTCTTATCATATTATGGCCCCACCTGTATGACCTCACTTAACCTTAACTGCCTCCTTTAAAGGCCCTATTTCCAAATACAGTCACATTGGGGGTTACAGTTGCAACATATGAATTTGGGGGGTAATTTAGTATATAGCAGATAGTATATATCTCCTATACTTTAATACTTTGAACTTTGTCTGCCATGGGATAAATTCCTTTACATTTTTTCTTAGAAAGCTTAATATAGTATGATTTTGCCTCCTTGGTCTAAAAGTGATTAAGATTTCCTTTACCTCTGAGGGTAGGGGGAGGCAAGAGAGAGGAAATGGAGATGAGAAGGGATGCGGGGAGGGGGGCGAAGAGATTGATTATTTTTGAGGCTGATATCCAATTACGCATTCTCAATAGCCCACAGGGTTTTCAGCTGCTTCTCTGCCTGCTAAACTACAAAGTGGGAGAATTTGGCATTTGAGGATGCAAAGTTGGAGGAGGCAGGCAAGGCCAGAAATGTCCTGTGTGGGATGCAAGCCTTCCTTGAAAATTAGCATTGCCAGTGGGAAGCCTGGGAAGATTTAAAAAGCTCTGGTCCCCAGGCAGACACCCCCAGCTCTCTTTCCAGTCACTATGCAGACTGAGTTGTCTGGGTGAGTAGAGTAGCATCCAGTTACCAAAATTCAGCATTCACCATTTTGTGCATCTTTAAAGGACCGTCTGTGCTGGCTCACCCAAGTCCCCTTACGTCATGGGAAAATCTGAAATTCTTTTGGATGAGAGTAATGGCTCAGGTGGGAAAATCTGAAAATATTTGTTCATTTGGATCAGAGTAATGGCTCAGGGAAGACAAAAACTTTTTTTTTTTTTTTTTAAATAAATCTGCAGGGGCTCTCTGGATATGTGCAATACTAGAGAGAAATACTCTGACATCTTGTCTAAGCTAGTGGTTCTCAGGGGCAATTTTGTCCCCAGGGTACAGTTAGCAATATCTGCAGACATTTTCATTGTCACAACTTAGGGAAGAGGTTGGTGGGCTACTGGCATACAGTGGGTAGAGGCCAGGGATGCTGTTGAACACCCTACAATGCACAGGAAAGACTCCCACAATGAGGAATGATCCAGCCCTGTATTAGTCTGTTTTCACGCTGCTATGAAGAAATAACTGAGACTGAGTAATTTATAAAGAAAAGTGGTTTAACTGACTCACAGTTCCACATGGTTGGGGAGGTCTCAGGACACTTGTGATCATGGTGGAAGGCACCTCCTCACAGGGTGGCAGGAGAGAAAGAATGAGAGCTGAGCAAAGGAGGAAGCCCCTTATAAAATCATCAGATCTCACGAGAAAAGCATGGGAAAAACCATCCCCGTGATTCAGTTATCTCCACCCAGTCCCACCCTTGACACATGGGGATTATTACAATTCAAGGTGAGATTTGGGTGGGTTCACAGAGCCAACCATATGAAGCCCCAAGTGTCAACAGTGCCCAGGTTGAGAAACTCTGTTCTAAGCCAAATGATAGATTTTCTGGGGCCTTGCCATTGGGAGAATAATTTCAAAGACTGTTGACATCTTAATTTTGCGGAAGATGTAATTTTAGGTAAGTCTGCATCCCTCCAAAATTGCTGATTCGAATGCTTCTTTGAAACAGCGGGTGTCTCAGTAAACGATTTCCTTTTCTATGTTTCCGATGGCTGCTGAGGCAGTCTTCAATTTCTTAGTCATAACATACAGGATTCTTGGAGAGCAGTTTGTGAAATCCAAAGCCATTCTATGTTTGGTTACATTTTCAGTTACTTCTCACCATCAAGTGGCCTTATTTGAATTTCAGTCACCAACTAAAGCTTCACCTTGAATTTAATAATAATGCACACCTCACAAGGTGTTATGATGATTAATTAGTTAACTTTTGTAAGGTGCTTTGAAGGTAGGAAGTCCACTCTGAGTTCTATTATAATTAGGCAAATTAGGCAATTTTTAACCCTGAGTAGTGGCTTTGATCCTGCCTCCCCTCTCACATACCTGAGCAGTTCGGTGGGAGGAAGGATATTGGAATAAGTCGTCATGATTAGCAGTGGAAAAATGCAAACCTCATTTGTGATAGCTATTTTCAGGTTCTTTTAATGGTGAGATGAAGAGGAAAACATCCCAAGGGAAATTAATATCCCTTCGTAGTGATGGAAGACTTCAAGTTATTACTCCTGAAACCCCAACAGGTAAATTAGAGAAATGGTGTATTCTCTCACTCATAGATTGTTCATTCCTTCTGTCTCTTCCCCCTCTTTTCCTTCTTACTGCCCCTGCCCTTTTGCCAAGAGGAAAGCATGATTATGAGATTCTGCTGAAACTCTATCAAGTAAACCACAAGTTACATCCAGGAAATCTTCATTTTCTGTGTGACTTCTCTCTTTTAACTCCTCTAGGGTTTGCCTCCTTCTTCCTTTATAACCATCACCATTGTTATTGTCATCATCATCTTGTATTTGCACAGTCCTTTGCAGTTTGCAAAAAAAAAAAAAAAAAAGAAGAAGCCAAAAAGCACCTCCAATGTGCCAGGCACTGTTCTGGGACTCCATGTAATCTTCAGAACATCTATTAAGATGGGTACGATTACGTCCTGTTTACAGTTGCGATAACTGAGGTTCAGAGACTGCTATCAAGACCATGGTCACTGAGCTGGGAGGTGATGATGCTGGGAGTGCTTGTTCTAAAGTCGGCGTTGTATTCTTTCCGGAACCTCAAGCTAGAAGAAATTTCACAGCACCTTGTTTTTCATCTGACTTTCGTCCTCTTGGGAGTCTAGTAGGGAAGGTGGTATCTTCTCTGATTTTCAGATAAGGAAAAAGAGGAGTAAAAGGGTTTGCTTATGAATACCAAGTTAGCTGGTGCATCGCTCATACACGCCTCACCTCCTGCAATTTGGCTTCCACATCACCCCCTGGTGGCCCTCAGCCACCAAGACCACCTGTCCTAATAGACAAGTCCTCTCTTTCCTTTCTGCAGCCCTGGACACAGGGGACCACTGCCTCCTGGATTCTCTCCCCTTGGCTTTGACGTTTCCTTCCTCCCCCTGTGATGGGTACTCTCTCTTTGTTTTCTCCTGGTCCCTCTGCCCGCTTTATGCACTGATGGCTCCGCAAGAATCCCTCTTGGGCATTCTTTTCCACTTTGGTGATTTCATCTATTTCCATTGCTTAGATCAGTGGTTCTAAACTTTGCTGCATATTAGAATCACATGGGGGAGCTTTCAAACTTCCAGACTGCACCATAGACTAACCGAAAATATCTGATCATCAGTATTTTTGTTTTTTCCCCATATCTTTCCTGGTGATTTCAAAGTGCAATCAGGTGTGCAAACTAGCAGCTGAATAATCTTCTATATGTGACTCTCACATGTGCACTTCTAGCCCGGACCTCTTCCCTCAATACATGACCTATATCTCCATCTGCTTAGTCTGTCCCCTGGACACTTTAAAATCAGCACATCCAAAGAGTAGGGTTGTCAGATTTAGTGATTAAAAATACAGAGGGCTCTGTTACATTTGAATTTCAGATAAACAACAAATCATTTTTGAGGGTATGTCCCAAGTATTGCATGGTGCAGTCTGGAAGCTTAAAATCTCTCTCAGGTGATTCTAATCTGCAGCAAAGTTTAGGAACACTGATCTAATACATGGAAATAGGTGAAATGCTTTTAAGATAAGTATATCCCAAGTATTTCATGGGGGCATACTTACCCTAAAAAATGATTTGTTGTTTATCTGAAACTCAAATGCAGCTGGGCCTCCTGGATTGTATCTGGCAGCCCTCCCAAAGAGAAAATGACTTCTCTTGGAATTGCCTGTCTGCCTCTGCCTGGTAGCTCAGGGAAAAGCTTTACCATCCTCCCTATCAACCCAGTGGTGAACCTCGGAGCCTCCTTTAACCCATTTCTTTCTCACCCTCGCATACAATCAATCACCCACTCTTTTGACCATCCCTCTGCAATCCTGAAATGCTTTGCAAATCTTTCCCTATCACTTCCTTTGCCAATGCCACTGTCATTGCTGTAAGTCTGCCCTCCTCTCCCATCTCATTCTTTCGGGATTATGTTAAGTTTGCACCTGGATCCCTTTGCCTCTACACTTTCCTCTAACAATCCGATTTTCATGATTGGCCAAAATAACCTTTTAAAACCTATCTGATCATGGCACCCTTCCCCCATAAAAGCTTCCGATGGCCATTGATTGCTGAAAGACAGGGCAGCATGCTTTCTTTTTCCTCCTGGTCCCTCTGCCCACTTTATGCACTGATGGCTCCCCAGGAATCCCTCTTGGGGATTCTTTTCCACTTTGGTGATTTCCACTTTGGTGATTTCATCTATTTCCATTGCTTAGATCAGTGGTTCTAAACTTTGCTGCATATTAGAATCAGATAGGGGAGTAAAGAAAATGTGCCTCGCAGAATCAAACCCCAACTCACCCTAGATCCAGGCCTCCAGTCCTAGAGCATGGCCTGGCCCTTTCCTGCACCTTGGTTTCTGATTGGCCCAGATTACCTCACAAAATTCTGCCCATTCAAGGCCAGACAGGACAAAATAAAAAACAACAAAACCAAATCCACCTTGGAGTCACCCTTTTCTCTTTCTGATCTATTAGTAATTCCTGTGAACCCTTCCTTCCTTATAACTCTTTGCAGCTGCCCACCAGCTCGCTCCTTTCTCCCCACTAATGCTCTTTCAAGACTTTGGCATCTTGCGCCTGGACTCATGACGTAGCTTTCTGGTCGGTCTCACTGCTTCTATACTTGCCTCTTCCTCGTGTGGGCCTTTTTAAGCAGGTAAGATCTCATCACCTATGTGCCTATGTATGCCTTCCCTATTTTGTTACACCCACTCCCCTTGTTGGTATGACCAGCAACTGTTTCAGAACACACGGACTAGACCTCCATCCAATGGCCAGGATCTGAGCTTCACTGCCTGTGAGCTTTCTCTGGCTGGTGGAGCCAGCTCTCCTCATGCAGGCAGCAGGCTGGCAGTGCCCGGCAGCCCTCAACCCATGATCGACAAACCTTGGGTGGATAATCTGCACTGTTTCTCAGAGTTCCCCAGCAGGATTAAGTGCAGTTGCCCACAGGGATGATTTGCTTGTTAACACCATTCATTGGCTCCTTCTGTTCTTTCCATATTGACATTTACTGGGTTCACTTCCCAAATAAGCAATTTGCCCTCGAATCCTTGACTCAGAGCCTGCTGCTGGGGGCCCCCAAACTAAGACACTGGTAAACTGTTAGTAATCTTCTCAGTGTGTTAGATCATTCTCACAAACATGCCTGATGAGTGGGAGAACATACAAAATTGAAGGACTGTGCAGAATCAAGAAAGTTTGAATACATGACTTTTGATGATATCACAGGTTGACCTTCTCTTTTCCTCCTTCTTATTGAAAGCTGTTCCTAAAACTGGAGAGCATTCCTATTATAAGCTCTTTTGAGGTATACTTATGTGACTCCCAACAACCCCTTAAGTGCCTGCTTCACCCACAAAGGAGGGGTCCTGGGAACCTTGTTTATAATCTCTGACCCTGGTTATAGATGATTGAACCAGAGTGGACTTTATTTACTAAGCCGGGCAAATAAAGTCCAATCTCCCAGGGATACAGAGTGAGTTAGGACTTAAGACAGTTTAGCTCAATCCCAGCTGAGAAAAAACCTAGGAACAATGAGACAGCTATTTCCCATCACATAGTTATCACTACATGGGCTAAAGCTAGTTTGCAGAGAGAGAAATAAAGGAGGCAGAGATGAGAAGAGGCAAGTACTCTCTTGGTCCCTGGCTGCTTTCCAGCCCCTTCCTAAAGCTCAGCTGCATCTCTGTCCATGGCTTCTGAGAGACAACCTGTAACCTTGTGATGTGTTTTTATTTTCTTCCTCCTTTAAGAGCCTTAGCTAGCTCAAGTTGGTTTCTGTTACTTGCAGCCAAGGGGTTCTAATAAATACTGTTTCCATGGAGCTTGCTACAAAAGAAATGAGACATCTTTGATGTGATTTCCTGGTGGAAGACTTTGTCCAGACTACTCAGGTGGCCAACATTAAGCATCCAATGCCCAAGGGGGGCTGTCTGGAGGAAGGTGGGGAGCACAGTGCATTGTATTTTTGTTTCCCGACAGGCTTTTTTTAGTTTTTTTCTTCCTTTAATTTGACTATACAACTGTAGTATTTTGGTGCCATTTGGCTTCTTAAGATACCTCTGTTAAGACCCAACATTGTGACGTAGGCATATCCTATGGCAATCATCCTTAAAATTATAAAGCACTTATCTTAAGCATGGCTAAATATGGGAAAATGAGCAATGCCATCTTTCAGCTATTCAAAAAATTTAGTGTATTAAAACATAGGTTTTCAAAGAACCCATGTCAATCCGTTAATTCTCCAACCCTCCCTCTGCTTAAGTGGTATTCCTATCCTGAAAGCATGCCAGTAATGAGCTGGTGTTGGAGTGGTCATGGTGGTAGATTGGCTCCACCGATGATCCTAGTTAAGAGCTTCTCTGTATTCAATTCTTTTTGTCCTGAACTTTTATAGTCTTGTTTCAATACAATTCTGGGCTAACCTTGTGACTTAACTGTAATCAAATGCGTGGAAAATGAGATCATGACTGTTCTGGGTCTAAGTCTCAAAAGGTCTTATACACTTCACTTGCTGTTTGACACAGTTGGTCTTGCTCACTCTTGGACTCCAACCATGCCATGAGAACGATCCCTGGATAGTGTGCTGGGGCATGAGAGACCATGTGGAGCAGGACCAAGTCATTCTAGTCAAGGCTGTCTGAAACAAGCAAGCCCTACCCAACCTACCAGTTTGCTGCAGACAGTTGGGCAAGCCCAGTCAAGATTAGCAAACCAGGCCAGATTAATCCAGGTGATCCATAGACTTTGGATAAATGGTTGTTGTTTTGGACTACAAAGTTTTGGGGTGATTTATTATATAGCCCTATTGTAATAACAAACATAACCGATATACCACCAAATACTTACTCTATTGGAATGTCAAATGCCTAAATCCCTAACATGAAACTTGAAAGGAAAAGATATTATAGTTCTATCTATAGGTATTATGATAGATTTTCAACAGATCTATTGGAAGCTTTATTTTTGTTTTGTTTGGTTTTGTTTTGTGTTTTTGAGATGGAGTCTCACTCTGTCACCCAGGCTAGAGTGCACTGGCATGATCTTGGCTCACTGCAACCTCTGCCTACCCGATTCAAGCAATTCTCCTGCCTCAGCCTTCCAAGTAGCTGTGGTTGCAGGCGAGCAGTGCCACGCCTGGTTAACGTTTGTAATTTTGGTAGAGTCGGGGTTTCACCGTGTTGGCCAGGTTGGTCTCTAACTCCTGGCCTCAGGTGGTCCACCCACCTCAGCCTCCCAGAGTGTTGGGGTTATAGGTGTGAGCCATGGTGCCTGGCTGGAAGCTGTATTCTAAATGACTGACTTAATATGGGCTATAGTGTGTACCTGGAAGTCATTCTGCAGACACTGGGGTATCACCTAAAAGATTAATCCTCCAGAGCAGAGGCGAGTGGTCATTTACAGTCCATGGGCCAAATCCTAGCCATGGCCAGTTTTTGTAAATAAAGTTTTATTGGAACACAGTCACACTCGATATTTACATATTGTCTGTGGTTGGTTTTGTGCTGCAACATTAGAGTTGCATAATTGGGATAGACTGTACAGCCTGTGAAGTCTAAAATATTTACTTCCTGGCCCTTCATTTAAAAAGTTTGCCAACTCCTGTCCCAGAGAATCTGAAATTAAGGTTCCTTGTGCTAATAATTGGAAGAGATGTGTTGTATGGATTAAGATGGCCAGGGAAGAGAAAACAATGATTTCAAATAAAAAGCAAAAGCCTGAAGTTGCAGTGGTAGGTGCTCTTAATGGCAGCCACCCACTTGGGATGGAGCTGCTTTGCACAGAGACAAGTGCGTGCAGCATGCTCCATGGAGAATCAGCAGGAGGTTATTTACTTAATGACCAAGAGCAATTTCTTGACTCAACAACAGGGAGCCCAGTTTGCCCTAAATATAAACATCACCCTCAAATTCCTTAAAAAACACTTTTTTCTGTAGTTAACAGCTCAGAGTGTGCAACCTTTCTCCCTAGAGTGTAACTTTTTTTTGGAATGTGAGAAACCATAGAGAAAAATATTATAAAGATACTTGTTTCAATGAACTCTGCCACTGATTTACTCCTTAATAAATAACCAGAGGGAGAGTCATGAAGATTAACCAAGATTCTCATGGATAATGGATTCCAGTTACCCAAATAATTTCTCTTATCAACTCTCATATTTAGGGAAACGATTGGGAGCAAAAATGTATAGGTAAATGACAGATAAAATTTTGTGGCCGGGTGTGGTGGCTCATGCCTATAATCCCAGCACTTTGGGAGGCTAAGGCGGGTGGATCACTTGAGGCCAGGAGTTTGAGACCAGCCTTGGCAACATGGTGAAACCCTGTATCTACTAAAATTACAAAAATTAGCCAGGCATGGTGGCGCATGCCTGTAATCCCAGCTACTCGGGAGGCTGAGGCGTGAGAATCCCTTGAACTCGAGAGGTGGAGGTTGCAGTGAGCCAAGATTGCGCCACTGCACTCCAGAATGTCTGACAGCATGAGACTCTGTTTAAAACAAAACAAAATCAACAAACAAAAAATTCTACCTAAATTTGTCTTAATTGAAACATATGAGAGAGATGCGTACTTTAAATGAGGAGTTCAAAGGCCTTGGTAAAGTAAATAATGTAAATCATTTTATGCTGTTATTGTCCAGGCATGTGTGCTTTTCCTCTCTTCTTGCCCCCTTGACTGATCCCTTGCTATGTGTCAAGCATTGTGCAAACCCCCCACCTGAATGCTGAAGAAGCATATCAAAGTAAATGTGCCCAAGAAGACAGCCTACTGATTCCTCCACCCACACCTGCTTTTGCTCAGTTCTCCCCAGTCCCATTTGATGGCAGCAGACCCATCCAGTTGTTCATGCCCAGTCCTAGGCAATTCCTTGGCTTCCATTCCATTTATTTCCCATCCAATACATCATCAGATTCTGTCACTCCTTCCATTGAAGTAGAATTCAAATCTGGCAACATTTCCAAATCCCCATTGCCATCACCATAGTCTATAGTACGAGTGTCTCGCTTTGATGCCTGGACAAGCCTCCTACGTGGTCCTGTTGCTTCTGTTCTACCCTATGTTCAGTTCTCTGCACAGCAGCCAGAGTGAGCTTTTCAAGGTGCAAATCAGGTCAAATCCTTTTCCTGCCCAAACTTTCCAGTAGTTTCTTTTGCCACTCCAAGTCCAAACCTCCCACTGCTGTCTACAAAGCCCTATGTGACCTGGTTCCTCACTACTTCTCTGACTCTCCCTTTGACCATTTCCCTCTCCTCTGACTTCGGCAGTCTAGGTGCTCTAAACTTCTTCCTGTTCTTCCAAATCACCCGGCTTATTCCCACCTACATGCCTTTCACTGGCCCTTCCTTCTACCTGGAAGACTGACTCTTTCATTCTCTCTCTTACTCCACTTCCAGTGGTTCTCAGCTGGAGTGCCCCCATAGGGGACACTGGGTAATGTCTGGAGACATTTTTGATTGTCACATTTGGGATAGGGGAGTGCTACTGGCTTCTAGTGGGTAGAGTCCAGGGATGCTGCCAAGCCTCCTACGTTGCACAGAACAGCTCCCATAATAAAGAATTTTCTGGCCTTATGTCAGTAGTGTGGAGGTTGAGAAGCCCTGCCCTGTTGAGTTCTCTGCTCAAATATTTTCTCTTCCAAGAAAACTTTTTCCACCCACTCTTTCCAAAAGGGCTTTTCCCCTCTTCCTCCATCACCCCATAGTTCCTCATCCAGTTTGACACTACTTGGAATTTGAGCATGTATTTCTGTTTTTTTGTGTCTCATCCCTACTCGAATGTAAGCTTCCTGAGGGCAGGAGCTCTGCCTGGTTTGCCACTGGTTCTTCAGCATCCAGACCAATATCCAGCACATAGTGGGTTTTCAAAATATGCTGACAGCTCTCTGAGGCTTGGAGAGGTTAGGTAACCTGCTCAAGATCACACAAGGCTAGGGAGAAGACAAGCCACCGGGTTGTCTGTCAGCCCTTTTAAGTCACTGCACATATGCATGCAATCCAAGGAAAAGTTTATGTTGCTTATGAGAATGCACATTTAAGACAGTTTTCCTAGCTTTCTTCTTCCAATTTTCCATGCTTTCCCCATGCCCTGTTGCCAGTCCCTCCTATGTAGAAATTCTATTTTCATTAAAATCCAGAAACTCTCACCACTCCCACTTCTCCACCAAATACTTATTTCTTGAACACCTCTGATTTCTCTTTCTAATTCAAATATGGCTACAAGTGAGGTGGAAATGCTAGGCAGCCTGGAGCCCGATCACACATGAGTTGTCTGTCTATCAGCAAACCCCACTGTCAATATTGGATTAATTGCTTGCATAACCTCACATTCTCTGTAGCTTTCCCTTCTGAGACAAAATTACCAGTCTCCTTCAGCACCAACTTGGCAGTAACAGAGGAAGCCTTGAAATGATTATCCTAATTTAAAGACAGCTTGAATTCCTGGCTCTTTCTTAGGAATGTAAAATTGTGAGTGTCCTTTGTTCTTGCAAAAGTGATGCACTTAAAAAAAAAAGTCATTTAGTTTGCCTTCTTGACTTTTCTGAACTTAAAGATTACTTCCAATTTTATTTTTCAAAGACTTGGCATTTCAGTATTTTAACATTGGACATTTTAACTTCGGTCTTTGAATGTTTCTATAGATTTTTTTTTTTCTATTCCGTTTCACCCCTGCTTCTCCAGCTCCCTCCTCCCCACATTCACCAATTGACTGCTCATTTCTCATGCTGAATAAATAGCCATCATTACCATGGAAATCGATGGAGGATGGCCGGTTGTCAGAGGGAGCCCCCAGCTGGACTTCCCCAGGGTTGCAAAATGAAGGATGCCACTCTCTCCTTGGAAGAAGGTCCCAGACTTTTGCTGTGGGCTTGCCTTTTTGCCCTTATCAAAAGTGGTGTACTTTTCACTGCTCCAAACCCTGTTCCTCAATGAATTAATTTCTTGGCAACCCTCACTGTGTGCAGCTGAGCACTTCAGTTTCTCATTTGGGATTTCCTGTCAACCTTGACCTCCCTTGGCTCTTGCTGGGAAAGTAGCCTGCAGACTAGCCTGATTCTAGCCTCACTTAGGCTGAATTAGTTCTTTCTTAGGAGACAAGCTGCATTTGTTCCCTCTCCATAATCCCTCTGAGGTCTTTGACTTGAGACAAGCCCCGAAGCTCTTTGAATCACATTTGAACAGCAGTTATGTTGGCTGCAAAATTTAAATTATCCAAGCCCAGGAGAAAGTGACTAAGACAATCAATGTTTCAAGGAAGTAGTACATATGGAACATGAGGCAGGAGGTCACAGAGTGGAACGAATTCAAGCTTTTGTAAGGTGTTGGGTAAAATTTGATTCAAATGAATATACACTGTGTGACCCACTCTCAGCCACTGAACCTCTCTGGGCTTCGATTTCCCCCACAACATGAGGTTTATGCTACCATTTTAGAGTTCGTGGAAGGATTCAGAATAGAGTTTTAATAGTGCCTACTAAAGTGATGGACTCATATTAGGAGCTATTTATTTTTTTACTGAAAATCTTATTGTTTTTTTTTTTTTGAGACAGTATTTCTCACTCAGGCTGGACAGTAGTGCCATCATCACTTACTGAAGACTTGAACTCCAGGCTCAAGCAATCCTCCTACCTCAGCCTCCCAAGTAGCTGGGACTATGGGCACATGCCACCATGCCTGGCTAATTTTTACATCTTTTGTAGAGACGGGATATCACCATCTTGTCTAGGCTCCTGGGCTCTGGTGATCCTCCCACTTCGGCCTCCCAAAGTGCTGGGATTCCAGTGAAAATCTTAAATATGGCTTGTTACTCTCTGTGAGAACCCCAGCCTAGTGCTTATGTTTCCATATAGACTCAGTCACAAGTGGGTTCTAATCAGGCTTCTTTCAGTACCTATGTCTGTGACCTGGGCTCATATCCTTCCCTTCCCTGGGCCTCTGAAATGCCACTCATTAAGGAATCTGAGATGTCTTTTTAGTGGGTGTGCTAATGTGGATCCCCTCAACCTCATGGCTTTATTTGTGGTAAATTGTTTGGGTGATTGAGTTTCTAGCCTCATTCTCTGAGCACTCTGGGCCTGGCTAATGTTGAGTTGCCTCAGCCCAGCCTATTCTTCTGGGCATCTGCTGAAGAACAATTACAACTGGCTTTGAAAAACAACAGCCCTTATGTCTGTATTGAGTTTTAAAGCTTTGTAAAGTGCATGACAGTACAATTTTTCATTTATAATCCCGTATAACCCTGGGAAGTGTATGTGATCATTTTGTGCCCATTTTGTAGGTGAGGAAAGTGAGGCCTTGGTGTATAATGATTTGACCAAGTCTGGACAGTTAAGGGAATGAAGCCAGATTTCCCACCCCACTGGCCTCTTCAATACAGTGCTGGTCTTCACTTTCAGATTGATGGATGCCTTGGCTCTGGGGACTCAGAACAGTCTGACATTGTGCTGATGTTTAGCATCTATTAAAGCATCGCCTCTTCAAACCTGGGTAGTTTCTCCTTGTTTCCAATTTGCGTTCAGTAATGGCTTTTTTAAATATATATATATACTTTAAGTTCTAGGGTACATGTGCACAACATGCAGGTTTGTTACATATGTATACATGTGCCAGGTTGGTGTGCTGTACCCATAAACTCGTCAGCACCCACCTACTCATCATTTACATCAGTTATAACTCCCAGTGCCATCCCTCCCTCCTCCCCACTCCCCATAATAGGCCCCGGTGTGTGATGTTCCCCTTCCCATGTCCAAGTGATCTCATTGTTCAATTCCCACCTATGAGTGAGAACATGCAGTGTTTGGTTTTCTGTTCTTGTGAAAGTTTGCTGAGAATGATGGTTTCCAGCTGCACCCATGTCCCTACAAAGGACACGAACTCATCCTTTTTTATGGCTGCATAGTATTCCATGGTGTATATGTGCCACATTTTCTTAATCCAGTCTGTCACAGATGGACATTTGGGTTGATTCCAAGTCTTTGCTATTGTAAATAGTGCCACAGTAAACATACGTGTGCATGTGTCTTTATAGCAGCACAATTTATAATCCTTTAGGTATATACCCAGTAATGCGATGACTGGGTCATATGGTATTTCTAGTTCTAGATCCTTGAGGAATCGCCATACTGTTTTCCATAATGGTTGAACTAGTTTACAATCCCACCAACAGTGTAAAAGTGTTCCTATTTCTCCACATCCTCTCCAGCACCTGTTGTTTCCTGACTTTTTAATGATTGCCATTCTAACTGGTGTGAGATGGTATCTCATTGTGGTTTTGATTTGTATTTCTCTGATGGCCAGTGATGACGAGCATTTTTTCTTGTGTCTTTTGGCTGTATGAATGTCTTCTTTTGAGAAATGTCTGTTCATATCCTTTGCCCATTTTTTGATGGGGTTGTTTGTTTTTTTCTTGTAACATCGATGCAAAAATCCTCAATAAAATACTGGCAAACCGAATCCAGCAGCACATCAAAAAGCTTATCCACCATGATCAAGTGGGCTTCATCCCTGGGATGCAAGGCTGGTTCAACATACGCAAATCAATAAACGTAATCCAGCATATAAACAGAACCAAAGACAAAAACCATATGATTATCTCAATAGATGCAGAAAAGGCCTTTGACAAAATTCAACAGCCCCCTTCATGCTAAAAACTCTCAATAAATTTGGTATTGATGGAACGTATCTCAAAATAATAAGAGCTATTTATGACAAACCCACAGCCAATATCATACTGAATGGGCAAACACTGGAAGCATTCCCTTTGAAAAGTGGCACAAGACAGGGATGCCCTCTCTCACCACTCCTATACAACATAGTGTTGGAAGTTCTGGCTAGGGCAATCAGGCAAGAGAAAGAAATAAAGGGTATTCAGTTAGGAAAAGAAGAAGTCAAATTGTCCCTGTTTGCAGATGACATGATTGTCTATTTAGAAAACCCCATTGTCTCAGCCCAAAATCTCCTTAAGTTGATAAGCAACTTCAGCAAAATCTCAGGATACAAAGCAATTTCAGCAAAGTCTCAGGATACAAAATTAATGTGCAAAAAATCACAAGTAATGGCTTTTTAACATAGGGCATGGATGCCTTTTGAGAGAGCATGAATGGACAATAATGATGGTGATGGTGAGAATAATAGCAGCTAATGTTTTTTTCCAGGACTTTCAAAGGCACTGTGGTAAGTGTTCAACAAAAGTGACCTTATTTAATTCATTTAACAAGCTTCATAATGCAGAAGAGCTTCCATGCAGAAACTTGTGTATCTATCCCTGGGTGATGGAAGAGAAAACGAAGACTTAGAGAGGCAGGGACAGTTGTCCAGTATCACATGGCGGGTATGTGGAAAAGCCAGGAGTCGAGCTCGGATTCTAAAGCCCGTATGCTTCACAATTCAATGCTGTTCTGCAGTAATCGTTCAAACTTTTTTTTTTTTTTTTTAAACAGAGTCTATCTCTGTTACTCAGGCTGGAGTGCAGTGGTGCAATTTTGATTCACTGCAACCTCTGCTTCCCAGGTTCAAGCAATTCTCATGCCTAAGCCTCCTGAGTAGCTGGGACTACAGGTGTGTACCACCATGCCTGGCTAATTTTTAATATTTTTTGTACAGAAGGGTTTTGTCATGTTGCCCAGGGTGGTCTCGAACTCCTGAGCTCAGGCAATCTGCCTGTCTTGGCTTCCCAGAGTGCTAGGATTACAGGTGTGAGCCACCATGCCTGGCCAATAGTTTGAACATTCAATGGACAAACTCACTTAGAAAAACTTTCCTGTATGCCTGCTAGATGCCCAACACTGCATTAGGTTCTGGGCAGACGCCACCGTATTAGGTGCTGGAGAAGCTGTGAATTTATGGGGAAGATAGCCAGAGAAGCAAGTCATTCCAGTTCTGCAAGCCAAGTGTTACAGTAGAGGGATTCACAAAGTGTGTGAGGACATAGAAGGGGGAACAGATAACTCTTTCTGGGAGTGTCAAGGCCAGTGTCTCAGCAGAACTTGAGGATGAGAAGGGTTTATTGGAAGAAGAATTCAAAGTGCGCTCTGAGGAATAGAGTAGTATGTGAATAGAGTAGCATTGTGGATAGAGTAGTAATGGCCCCTAGGCATAGTGTGAAGCTTTGAATTAGCTTGTTGTTTTCTATTAAAGGGTAGGAAAACTCCGGCTACAACTATAGGGCTGGAGTGGAGTAGGGCTGAAACCGGGGTTGGGCCTTCTATAGCAGAGGGAAGTCAGGGATGGAGGCCGAGTTGAGCTGATTTTCCTGTTGCTGCTAAAAGGAGGTCTATTAGTGGGAGGAGATTTGAATCGGAGTCTAGGATGAGTATTTGTTGAAAGTCTCATGAGTTGTAATGTAAGAGGAATCGTGCCAGGGTTAGGATGAAGCCAATATCGCCGATGCAGTTGTGTAAAATTGCTTGGATGGCTGCGGTGTTAGTGTCTGTTCGGGCACGTCATCAGCTGATTAGTAGGAAGGATATAATTCTTCCTATGTGTGAGCCCACCACATATTAACAGTAGGTATGGACATAGACACACGAGCCTACTTCACCTCTGCCACTATAATTATTGCTATTCCTACTGGTGTTAAAGTCTTTAGCTGGCTTGCTACACTTCACGGAAGCAACACGAAATGATCTCCCACAATGCTTTGAGCCCTAGGCTTTATTTTCCTCTTCATAGTAGGAGACCTAACCGGCATTGTATTAGCAAACTCATCATTAGACGTCTTATTACACGACACATACTGTGTTGTAGCCCACTTTCACTACATCCTGTCAATAGGAGCTGTATTCACTATCATAGGAGGCTTCATTCATTGATTCCCCTTATTTTCAAGTTATACGCTTGACCAAACCTATGCCAAAGCCCAGTTTGAGTATTTGTTGCCATCAGTCACGTTGGAATCTAAGATCTCAAATAATATCAGCAGGAATCTATCTCCCTCTCTCCTTACCTAGATTCTGCTTACAAGCAGTGCGACTTGAGACCTTTGTGTTCTATAACTGGAAGACACAAGAACATGCTTGACAAGCACAGATGACAGCTTCTACCCTCAGCTACAGAAACTGATATTTTCTAATGCATTGTTTGTATATGCATGAGTTCTCATTGTTGAAAGTTAGAGCTGGGAGTAACCTTAGAAATCTGCTATTGCCAGGCTGGACGTGGTGGCTCACACCTGAAATTCTAGCACTTTGGGAGGCTGATGCAGGCAGATCACTTGAGGTCAGGAATTTGAGACCAGCCTGGCCAACACAGCGAAACTCCATCTCTACTAAAAATACAAAAATTAGCCGGGTGTGATAGTGCACACCTATAACCTCAGCTACTTGGGAGGCCAAGGCAGTAGAATCACTTGAACCTGCGAGGCAGAGGTTGCAGTGAACTGATATTATGTCACTGTACTCAGCCTGGGCAACAGAGTGAGACTCCATCAAAAAAAAAAAAAAAAAGAAATCTGCTATTGCCAGATAATTTCCACCTCAGCCACCTAAGATGCTACATGGTGCCACCCAGGCCAGGAGCCCAATTCTGGTGATTCCCAGTCAGTAACACATCTGTGAAGTCACCCTGGGATCTCACTGTGGAGTTTGATCAGTTCATCCA
Organism: Rhinopithecus roxellana; assembly: GCF_007565055.1. NCBI lineage: Eukaryota > Metazoa > Chordata > Mammalia > Primates > Cercopithecidae > Rhinopithecus > Rhinopithecus roxellana. Next base: position 72,549,348 of record NC_044549.1, on the reverse strand, counting down.
GGGGACTTTCATATACTCCCCATCCACGTTGTCAGGCAGTCCAAGCCTTTCCTTTTGACTCAGATGTTGAGTTGCTTTTTCATAGTTACTTAGTAGGTAGGTGTAGAAGTCCTGGCTATTGAATAAAAATCTGGACTTCTGTGGAAGAGACTGTTGACTGGACACCAACAGTCATATCTTCTTCTTCCTGTGAGACCCTGAGATAGTCAATATACTGTGCATGGAAGCCGTGAGCTCCACTTCAGCACTGGCCCATGAGCCTCCCCCACTTCTTCTGGGCTGTTTTTTCTTCCTGCTGGTTCAAATGGGGACAACTCCAAAGCAACCATGGAATTTATATCTTGAAGAAAGTAGCTGTTCTGCCAGCTTGGCTCCTCCAAATGACTGCATGGGAAGTACCCCTGGCACCCTATTTACCTATCCCAAACTGTTATACAAGCAAGAAATAAACCTCTAATGTTTGGGGTCTATTGGTTTTGCCAGTTAGCCCACCCTAACAATCAGAGGTTGTTTGCTTGTTAGTTTGTTTCACTATGCCAAGCTCATTCTGTTAGATGGGCTTATGTAGGATTACAAATAATATTTCATTTTCTTAATGCAAAATAGGTGAATTCAGATGCCATGGTGATCATATTTTGAAACGGATATCTTGCTGTTCATCTCTCTGTTGAATTTCCTCTGTGAGTTTGCTTTGCCCTGATTACAAAGACTGGAGAAATGACATCATTTCTTCAAGATCTTTAGCAACACTACAGTGAAATTGAAACTAGAAGCAGAGAGCCATGCATCATTTTTTTTTGCAAGAAGCTTTCAGCTTCATCACAATAGCTTTTTTCTTGAGTTTTCCATGACCCTTGGTCCAGTTCCCAAGGCCTTTTCCCTTAAGGTTAGTGTGCCATCTTTGTTCTCAGAGGACTCTGTATTTCCCTTCTCCCTCAGTGGTTCAGAGAAAGACTCCAAATGAGTATTTTTTTTGATGAAAGGGGAGGAAGGCTTGCTTGTACAGTCTTTAGCTGAGAGAGCCTGGCACCCAGGAAAGAGTTGCAGGAGGCCATGACAGTGGGATTGAGAGAGGCCTTTATAGAACAGCAACAACAGTACAGCCACAGCTGCTATTACTGCTCCTCCTTGTTAAACTCTTCCCTTATACCAGTATGTATATTATAGGCATTGTATTATTAAATCATCACGGCATTATTAGGGCAAACATTACACTGCATTTTACAGGTGAGGAAACTGACGTTTGCAGAGGCCAGATAACTTAGTTAGTAGTGACACTGAAGCCTGGAGCTGAAGCAACTTGCCTAGCTTCTAAAGCTAGAGCTCAGAATCAGTCTGATAGATTTCTCTCCCCACTGGTGTGTTGGGGAAGGCAAATGGTTGACTGAGGTCCCTGAAGGTAGTAATTTCTATTTGAAGAATACGTAGCAGGAGGAAGATTTTTAGGAGAGAAGCAAAATAGAAAATATTTTATGGATGGTGGAGTTGTGGGTATAGTTGTTGATAAAGAGAAGTGTGTGTTGTGTTGTGTTGTGGTGTGGTGTTTTGCTGTGTTGCAGGGTTGTCCACAGGAGGAGTACAGTGACTTTGCCATTGACCGAATATCTGACCCACAGACATGTGAAGATATCTGAGCTTGAGTTGATCTAGTCTGAGTAGCCCCCAATGACCCGCATTCTGATAGCTTCTGATTCACCTCTTTGTGACGCACAGATTGCATCTGTATACTCTCCCAAAGTCTTTTATTTTGTACTATTTCATGTCATTTTATTCCTCCATTTTTTCTCTCTTAAAAATATTTCTTCAATTTGTGGGTGTCTTAGGTTGTACTCCCCCAGAAGCAGGCCGTGAGGCAAGGAATTACATGCAAGTAGTATATTCGGAAGGTGATCCTAGGAGGCACTGGAAAGGGGATGAAGAATTGAGACAGAGAAAAGAAGAAAGCTATTACAACGAATGTTAGGGAGCAGGCTACCTCTGGGGGAAACAGGCTTAGTCCCTAGGGAAGAATCCCAGGGAGACAGCACATCTCTGAGATGTCCTGCCAGTAGTAGAAGCCACCAGCTGAGAGGTGAATGCTGAGTGATAATGGTTCAGGAACACTAGAAGCATCTATCACGTTGGACAAGGTGAAGAAAATAGAGTCTGGGAATGAAGAAGGCTGAATTCTATCAGGGAGTCAGTGCAGTCTTGGTAAAAGATTCCCAGGCCAGGAAATCAGGATTGCTTTCTAATCCCAGTTTACCTCTCTTCAGCTGGGTAAGCTTGGGTAAGAGACTTCCCTTCTTCAGAGAAGGGAAGTTTTCTCAACCATAAAGGAAAGAGCCTGGGGTAAATGATTCTGAAGACCCCTTCTGACTCAGAGGGTCCATGGTTCCTTGAATCAAAGTCTTATGATGGACTCAAAGAAACAGATTGATGTTCTCCCTCTGCATTTTAATCTAAAGGATAGATTGTGGTAGCTATCTTCTATTGAACAAGTACTTGCAGCAAACTTAAAAGTATAATAGAGTATTTTATTTCATCTTCACAGCAGCGCTATGAAAACAGGCACTACTTTTATCTCAATTTTGTAAAAGAGCAAACAAAGCAAGGTTGATTAATTTGTCCACACTGCATAGACAATATGTGATATAGCTGGGGTTTGAGCTCATGCCAGTCTGAGTCATAAGCACTATATTCTGCTGCCTCCTACTTTCGTGGTGACAGCCCAGAACATCTGTGATATAGAATCTTCGCACATGTGAATGTTTGTGTGAAAATACAGTGGAACCGGTTGCTCTATAATGTGTCATGGGACATATGGATTATGAACACACTCTAGGTCTGTTCAGTAGACATCTATATTATGAGCTATGTCCCAGAATGGGAATCAATAGCTGAGGTACAGTTTTTTCCCAAGATCATCCTCATCATCATCACTATCATTGTAGTGCCAGTCACTTTTTGATGGCTTACTATATGCCTGGGACTGTTCTTAGTGCTTGACATTACAACACTGAACATATCAACTTGTTCAGTCTGTACACTAACCCTATGAGGTAGTTACAATTATTACCCCCATTTTGCATATGAGAAAACCCAAGCACAGAGGAGTTGAGTAGTTTGGCTGGGCCATATGGGTAGTATGTGGCACAGCCAGGAGTCTGGCACCAGAAACCATAGTTCTTCCCCTACCACAAGTCTACCTTTCCAAAGGCTCAGATGCGTAGCCACTGTGGCATTTGTATTTGCATGGTGGCCTGCCAAGTTAGAACTTGGACTTCATTTCGCTGTGCCACCTAGAAAGTGACGGGAAGGAGTGACTGAGAGTCATTTTAGTCAAGGTTATCAGGTGTCGATATGTGACTTAAAAGGGAGGATTCCCAGGTCATCTTTGTTTCCTGGTATGTTCTACTTATTGCAAATGCTCTTTGTCTGAAAGTTGGGTAAAGTCCAAAGAGACTTTTTGTTTTTTAACCAGTTCAGGGACATGGCATCTGCCTTGGTCCTCAGGATTGTTTGAATGCTGGGTTGCATTCCAGTGTTCTCATAGTACCCATCCTTCATCTGCTGCCAGTTACTCCCAAACCAGGGCAAGCAGGGTTTTTCTGCATGATAATGAAGCCCCATTGGTAAATGTGCTGCTGACTGTAGGATCTGAGTGAGGACACCCATGCTGAGGCTGGCCATCTGTAGGCACTTGTGATGATTTCTTCACCTAGTTAATCTGACATCCATTCATCGACTCATTTCTTTGTTCATTAATTCAACAATTACACCCCAATTCATTGTCAGATTCTGTATGAAGTACCATAGGGAACACAGAAAGATGAAGAAGATTTATTCAGAATCCTTAAAAATTCACTGGCCAGCCTATTAAAATAGAAAATTGGGGCATAGATAAGGGAAGAACCAATTAATCATAGAACAAAATTAGGAAACAATCATGTTATTCATGAAACAAACATTAAATCGTGAAGTCATCATGTTAAGACTATGTAAGACTATGACCTTCAGAAAACAATAGGAACATTTGACTGCGACATGAGAAAAGAATGTCTTGAACTGGAAAAAAAGGGGAGGGTAAAACATGGCATGTTTTTAAAATAAATAACAATTTAGTTTCAAATTAAAGGTCATCTTGATATTTTATTTTTTGAGAAGTGTACTTAATTTTTTCCTTTGGTTATTTAACAGGTTTAAAATCAGATCAAATTGTATTGGTAGCTCATTTGAACTCAACCTCTGATGTTAGCCTTGCACAATCTCAAGGCTTGTTGTCAATCAGGACATATTTACAGTTCCTTCATGGATCTGAAAGCAGTTTGTAATTAAGCAAGAAGAGGGAGAAAGACTTAGTTTGTTCCTGAAGATGACAGTTACAAGTGTTGCAGTGTGGACTTCTCTCAGCAGTGATAGATTCATTTGTCCTCTGGAGGGCAGAGAGTGGAACACAGGAAAGGGAAAATATCTCCTTGTATTAGTCCATTCTCACGCTGCTCTTAAAGACATACTTGAGATTGGATAATTTACAAAGGAAAGAGGTTTAGTGTACTAACAGTTCCATGTGGCTGGGGAGGTCTCACAATCATGGCAGCAGACAATGGAAGAGCAAAGGGACTTCTTACATGGTGCCGGGCAGGAGAGAATTTGTGCAGGGAAATGCCACCTTTTAAAACCATCAGATCTTATGAGACTTATTCATTATCACAAGAACAGTACAGGAAAGACCCATCCCCATGATTCAATCACCTCCCACCGGGTCCCTCCCATGACAAGTGGGAATTGTGGGAGCTACAATTCAAGATGAGATTTGGGTGGGGACACAGCCAAACCATATTACTCCTTTTCAGGGAGAATTGCCCACCCTGACCTCTGCAAATGGCTTGGCTGAATTATTTAAAGAGCATTAGAGATAACATGTATGGGAGATGTCTGTGATGAACCAGGATGTGGGCCCCATGATCTATTGAAATGAAAACTGATGATGATCATTCAAATTCTTTTGCCTTTTCTTCCGGAGTCTTCCAGAATCCTTGAGCTGTAAATAGTAAGTGTACCCTACATTCCTCTTCCTTGTTTATCTCACAATGTGAATGTCAACCACTGAAGTTGTAATGTTCTGTCCACCTATCTTCATAATTGGTCCGCTTCCTATTTTCCAATCCACTTACCCATTTTCTGATCCCTAGCCACAAAGAGGATTTTATTCCAGTCCTGTCTTTACTTCTGACAGTTGTGCCACGTGTCCTTTATCTCCAAAGACTGACAAAATGGATTTCTGAGTCAAGGAGGCATGTTTTACATGGAAGATGTGCTACTGTAGTAGCTTGCTATTTGCAGGTCATCTACCTAATATCTCATCAGGAACATCAACGAAAAATCAAAGCCAAGAAATAAAAGATCCTGAGGGATAAAGCATAGGTCAGAAAGCCCAGGCACAGAATCTCGTAGGAAAATTCATCAGGCCTTAACTGATATTCAGTTTCCTCTTACTATGAATGGTTTTAACAAGTTTGGTTGGTTGGTCCCTCAAGTTAGAAAATTAATTACTTTGAGGGTAGTCAGAAGTGGATGTTTTAGACCAGTGCTGGCCAATAGAACTTTCTGCAGTGATGGAAATGTCCAATATAGCGGTGGCCAGCCACATGGGTCTATTGAGCATTTGAAATGTGGCTAGCGCAACTGAGGGACTGAATTTTTATTTTACTTAATTTTCACTGATTAAATTTAAATCCAAATAGCCGTATGTGGCTGGTGGCTCTCATGTTGGACAGTGCATCTCTAGACAGACTCATTGACTGTAAGGAAATGACCAAAGCACTATGCTATGAGGTTATTTAGTATACAGACAAAGAGGCTTCTAAAACTCCAAGAACTCCTAAATCTGATTGAGTGATAGCTCTGATCTTTCACTTATTTATCCATTCTTTTATTTGGTAAGTATTTATTAAGCAATTACCATGAGCCTGCACTGTTCTAGGTGCTGGAGACATAGCAGTGAACAGAATGGATAGAAATCCTTGCTTTCATGAAGCTTCCTGAAGGGGTGTCTCCACTAAACAAATAAATAATAAAAATATATAGGATGTCAATTGATCACAAGTGATATGTATAAGTCAGCAAGATGGGATAGGAAGAAGGGGAGGATGTGGGAATTACAATTTTAAATAGGAAGGCCAGGGAAGTCCTCAGTGAGAAAATGCAAAAGGGAAGGATCAACTCTGAGGTTACCTGGTAAAGAAAGAGCATACAAGTTAAAGGGAACAGTGAGTTAAAATATCCTGAGTTGGGAAGGCTCCTGGCAGGTTCAAGGAATAGCAACTGGAGGAGTATGGCAGTAAAAAGAATAGGAGGAGATGATACATGATGTTAACTCATGCCAGGGTGGCAGCAGTGGGGGTGAGTATTTGTTGATGGTAGAGCCATTAGCACTTGCTGACAATTTGGTTGTGATGTATAAGAACAAAAGATGAGTTCAGGATGATTCCAATGATTTGGATCCATGCAAGTAGAATGATTATGTCATTTCCTGAAACGATAGACCATAATTATAATGTAATCTTGACTTATCAAGAAGAGGTTGAATCAGGTATGATAGATACTTGGAAGCGAAGTTATTTCTTCATGCTGCATCCATGGCAAATATTAAGAATGGGCTTGAATATGGCCTCAGAATCCTTAACATAGTTCTCCTGGAAACCAATATGTGTCTAAGTTGGCACTCAAGATAAAACCATCACTAGATTTCATTATGTGTGTAATCAAGTTAGAAAGGTGAGAAAAGATGTGATACATTTCATGAAGCTTTCAAACAGAATGACTTCATTTATATATAACTGCTTATATTAGTGGGAGTGGATTCTCCAAAGTACATTTTTCCTGAGAACCAATGCAAGTAAAAGATTCACAGAAACTTGGAACGCTCTGTCACCTGACTATAACATCTTTCATTGTTGAGTGGAGTCTCCTGTGATGCGGGGCTGACCTGTACCGCTGTATCATGATTCTCTAAAGGGCAAGAGCCATTTTCATTCATATCCATCTCTCCAGTGCTTGGATCACTGTAAATGATTGGTAAATGCTGGTTACCTTGAATATTTCTGAATTTAAAAAGGGCCTGATTTTAAGGTGACCTCACCATATTTAATAACACTATTAAAATTTTATTAAATACCTACTATGTGCTGGATATGGGACATCTAGTAGTGCCAAGTGTGAGAAGACCCATATAGGTGATATTCAATCATAATTAAACCAATATTTGTTGAGAACCTACTGTATGTTACAAACTAGATGAGACATTAATATACAGAGCTGCGTAAGATTCAATTCGTGCCCTCATATTTCTCAAACAAGGATGCTGTCAATGTAATGTAATTGTTTCACTGAGTATCACAGATTCACATAAGCATGGATTGTGGACAGAGATCTCAGACTTCCTGTCCTTAGGCATGTAGGGTAACATTTTCTCTATTTTCTGGGCAAACAACTGAGGGCCAAACAGGATTAGTAACTTGCCCAAGAGCATGCACCTGAGACTTTATGGAAATTGTTCTCAACTGGGTCAATTTTGCCCTGCAAGGGATATTCAGCAATGTCTGAAGACATTTTTGACTGTCACAGCTGGAAAGATGCTGCAGGCATCTAGTGAGTAAAGGCCAGGATTGCTGCTAAACTTCCTACAGTGCACAGGACAGCCCCTACAACAGAGAATTATCTAGCACCCAGTGTCAATTGCTCCAAGGTTGAGAAATCCAGCTTCATGTCTACACTATAGTGCATCAGAGTTGTGGATTTACTTTTTCTGCATCTGAAGGAGGGGATGAAGCAAGAAGTATAGTTTTGGAAACTTATATATTGACACCTTGCATCTTTAAAATATGAGGACACCCTGTATGTCCACTCTGGAGAGTGTGGAAGTATTTGCTGACCCAGGTGCTCTGGATGACTCAACTTTGTTTTCATCTTACTAGGGTTTGGACTTTGTTTTGGCTGTGTTTTTGTATTCTTCGTCAAACTAGATGGTGTTTGTTCAGAGAAAAATCAGGAGGTGTGCTTAGAAAAAGAAAAACGAGGTCGAGCATGGTGGCCCACGCCTGTAATCCCAGCACTTTGGGAGGCCGAGGTGGGCAGATCACTTGAGACCAGGAGTTTGAGACCAGCTTGGCTAATGTGGTAAAACCTTGTCTTTACTAAAAATACAAAAATTAGCTGGGTATGGTGGCACACTTTGGAAATTCCAGCTACTCGGGAGGCTGAGGTAGGAGAATTTCCTTAAACCAGGAGACAGAGGTTGCAATTAGCCAAGATCGTGCCACTGCAATCCAACCTGGGTGGCAGAGCGAGACCCTCTCTCAAAAGAAAAAAACAAAACAAAACCCAAAAACAAGGTTTTTGCTGTCTTGTTGGAAACTTGCTATTGACCTCACAAATGAATCCAAGAGGAGAAAAGGGACAAAGGCTTTGGTGCAAGGAGACAAGGAGATTAGGTTCATGATGGTGAGCCTTGCCCTGTGGGAATGCCACAGGCTGATGATTTGTAAATCCTCCATCCTCTGAAACAGATCGAAGAGAAACTGTCAGTACAAAGTCAGGACAACAGTAAGAGTCAGAAAGAGCTCCCGAAATACAATACTTTGGTCTCTCACTACATGACTGGATCTTGAAAAGAAATTCCTTACCCTCTGGCAACTTCCTGACACACTTAAAACACCAGAATCCTTCCTATACACTTCAAGGCCTTGCCAATCTCTCTGACCTCTTTCGCTTGTTCACATCCCTCACACATCACTGGCTTCCTTGCAGTTCCCGGAGCACACCAGGCATGCTCGTACCGCAGGGCCTTTGCCTTTGCTGTTCCTTCTGCTTGACCCTCTTTCCCTACATTTCCTCCTGGCTTGCTCCCTCATTTACTTCATGTCTCTACTCAGAGAGGCCTTCTTTGACCATTATCCCTCCAAACATCTTTTAAAATTCTTACTCTGTTTATCACCTGATGTAATTTAATTTTTTGATTTGTCTGTTTGTTGTCTGCTTCCTCCAACTAGTATGTAAGTTCATTATAATGGGACTTCTTCTGCTTCATTATTACTGTCCCTCAGCACCCAGAACAGTACCTGGCACATTGTAACCATCCAAGACATCTTGTTTAAAGAATGCATATGGCTAGCCAGGACTGGTGGCTCACACCTGTAATTCCAGCACTTTGGGAGGCTGAGGCAGGTGGATCACTTGAGGCCAGAAATTCGAGACCTGTCTGGGCAATATGGTGAAGCTCCATCTCTTCTAAAAATACAAAAATTAGCCAGGCATGGTGGTGCTTGCAATGTAATCCCAGCTACTTGGGAGATTGAGGCACAAGAATCACTTGAACCCGGTAGGTGGAGGTTGCAGCCAAGTGACAGTCAAGTAACAGCCAAGATCACATCACGGCACTCCAACCTGAATGACAGAGCCAGACTCTGTCTCAAAAAACAGAACAAAACAAAATGCATATGGCAAATAGAGAATTTTAGGTCATGAACACAGGCAGATGTTGTGTAGCAGTGTAGAAATATTGGAAGTGTTATGCATATCTGTGTTCCGCCCCTCAGCAGCTTTGGAGCCTTGTGGAGTCAGCAGCTTCTAAAACAAATCCCAATGACCCCTGCCTCCTGATGTCCATGCCCTCATGTACTCCCCTCCCCTTGACAGAGGGTTGGACCTAATGATTTACTCTAATGAATACAATGTGGCAAAAGTGATGGAATAGAACTTTCAAGAGTAGGTCTTTTTGGGAGGCTGAGGCAGGAGGATCTTTTGAGCCCAGGATTGGTTGCAGTGAGCTGAGGTTGTGCCATTGCACTCTAGCCTGGATGACAGAGCAAGATCCTTTCTCTAAAACAAACAAACAAACAGAATAGGTTTTTAGAAACTGTGGCTTCTGCATTGCTTGCACTTTTTCTCTCTGACTCTTCTTGCCTTCTGCTTTTGAGGAATCCAGCTGCCATGTGGTGGGCTGCCCTATGGAGAAGTCCACATGGCAAGGAAATGAGGGTGGCTTCCAGCCAATAGAAGAACTGAGGGCTTCAGGCCAACAGCCTACAAGGAATCTAGTCCTGCTAAGAACTATATGGGTGAGCTTGGAAGTGGATTCTTCCCCAGTCAAGCTTTCAGATGAGATTGCAGTCCCAGTGACCCTGTTTTGTAGCTTTGTGAGACAATGTAAAGCAGAGATTCATTTGCACCCAGATTTCTGCCCATAGAAACATAAACAATAAATATCATTAAGCTGCTAACTTTGGAAGTAATTTGTTAGGCAGCAATAGATAACAAATAAATCTCATGTAGGGGTTTGGTGAGGATTAAACGAGAAAAAGATGAATAAGAAATGACCCTTCCCATCAAGGAGGCTATAGCCTAGTGGGAGGTTGTATATCAACTGTGGAGCATTAAGTATTTGAGTGAGATGAAAAGACATTCCAAGAACAGAAAATGACACGACCAAAGGAATGGTAATGTGACAATGCATGGCAGGTCATCTGAGGCATAAATGTTTATGGAAGGGGTTGAGGCGGGGATCAGACCAATGACAAACCCTTGAGAGGCTTTGTGTGTCCTGAGAAGGGGCCTGAGAGATTTTCTGGCAGGTAATGGGTACACTGAAGTATTCTGAGAACTGCAATATGTTGGAAGGGGCTGTGCCATAAAGAATTTTAAGGTCAAAGCCAGTAGGATACACCCTTAAATATTTACTTCTTTTTGTATTTTTAAAATGTATGAGTAATGCATATATTTGCATTGTAAACAAATAATACAAAGTAAAAACATCACATTTTAAAGTCTTTAATTCCCCATTTTCCCCTTCTGAGGACACCATAACTGTGTGTGACACAATGTACAGTGGTGTGCTGAAGCTGGCTTATAGCAACCCTTGTGTTTAGTGACACACAAGCATGTTAATAGCTTGAAATTGAGCATATTTGCATCATAGACATTGGCAAAGACTACAGGCCACTTCCCCTCCAAAAAATAAGCTTGCTTACAGTGACAGCACTGGTTGTGTATATCCTTTAAGATCCTTTTCTACCAAAGTACATGTAAAAATTCATTTCAGACAGATAGTAGAAATATGCAGTTAGTGGCTGAGAGCACAAACCCTGCAGTCAGACCGCCTGAGTTCAAGTCTTGTCTCTGTCATATGCTAAGTGACCTTGACTGAGTTATTGAAACTCTCAGATCCTCAGTTTCCTTCTCTGTAGAATGCAGATAATGATAGTGTCTGACATAGACATATAATGAGGATTAAATGAATGAGTGTGTGTGCAGGGATTCGAATAGTGCCTGCCACACTGTAAGTATCTATAAAGGTTAATTAATATTGACATAAAAGGAGCCATACTGTAAATAATGCTCTACACTTAATTTTCTTTAAACAATACATCTTGGAGAGCTTAGAGATATCATTCCTTTTTTTAAAAAAAAAAATTAAACTTTTAATTTTGAGATAACTGTAGATTCACCAGCAGTTGCCAAAAAAAAAAAAAAAAAAAAAAAAAAAAGAGAGAGATCCCTTTTACCCTTTCACAAGTGTTGCAGAATGGTAACATCTTGCAAAACTAAATTAATATCACAACCAAAATATGAACATCATACAGTAAATATATAGGATGCCTCCTGTTGCCTTTTCATTGGCACACCTACTTCCCTCCCGCCCCCCAATTCCTCCTCAAACCCTGGCAACTACTAAAATGTCCTCTATGTCCTCTATTTGTATAACTTTGTGATTTCAAAGATTTTACATAAATGACATATTACAGTAGTTAACCTTTTGGTATTGACCCTTTTCAATCAGTGTAATTTTCTGGGGATTCATTTAGGTAGTTTCATGTATCAGTAGTTCCTTTTTATTGCTGAGTAGTATTCCATAGCACAGATGTGCTATGGTTTGTTTAACCTTTTTACGCATTGAAGAATATCTTGGTTGTTTCCAGGTTTTGACCATTAAGACTGTTACAAACATTAATGTGGAGATTGGGTTGTCAGCATCTTCAACTCCAAATCTGGGGTTATATAAGAGCAAAAAGAAAATCCAGGGCATTTCCCACCATGTCATTCCTTTGATCACAGATCTCTAGCTGGTTTGCCTTCTTCATTCCTCCTTTCAGAATTTACTTACATTTGGGTTATATACAATGTCCAGAGCTTTTAGTTATTCTAAACAGGAAGAATAGGAAGAATTGTGTCTAATCTCTCTTCCTGCAAGCAGAAGTCCTAGCATTCTTTTGAACTGCTGAGTATCACCCTATACAAACTCCTATATTTTGATAGGTACTCCAAATTGCCCTCCAAAAAGGCTTTCCCAGTTTAAATTCATACCCATCCTAATACATACCTGATAATATTTTGTGGGCATTGCGCTCATCTGATGTGTACAGGTTCGTGTGGAGTGAAATAAGGTAGACCTGTCACGATCTGTATATGGACTCAGACCTGAGCTTGTTTTTTGTGCCTCTGAGCATGAAATATTTTAAGTGGCAGCCAACTAGCTGGTGAGAGACCAGTCTCACAGCTGTTTGCTGTGAGCCAATAGCGAGGGCCTTGTTGAGCTGACTGGAGAGGCTGCTGACTAACAGGAAGATTCCTAATTAAACCCTCATGCCTCCATTTAAGCATGTGAGAGAGGGTTTGGTTGGCTGGGGAAAATTAGCATGGGTTCAAAGCCATGAAGAAACTGGGTCACAAGTCTAAATTTGGGGGTGTCACTAAAATTTGGAGTGTTGCTAGAGATTACTTTTGTTGTAGAGGGAGGAGAGGGGTGGAGTGGTGGAAAAGGAGGTGTGATAGGCCCAGGGAAGCACCATCAAAAGGTCGTGAGGAAACAATCAGGCAGAGAGAGTGGAGTACTGAGCATATATGTGAATTCATGATGATCCCTATGGAATATGTAGGACCGTGTGAGACATTAAGGCCCAGAGTCATCCATGCGGGAAAAGGATATTGAAAAGAGGCTGAAAATCAAACTGCTTGGGAGGTCCTTTTAGGTGAGAAAAAGGTGAAGGAGAGATTTGAGATCTGATTCTTGACAAAGGGGCAGGATTTCCAAAGAAGAAGAGCATTCTAGAAGGACAGAACAGCACTAGCTGGATTGGTTTCCTTGTCTGTGTAATAAACTTAGTGGCTTAAAGCAATACACATTAATTATCTCACCATTTCTGTGGGGCAGGAAGCTGCGTTCTCTACTCAGGCTCTTACAAGGCTGCAGTCAAGGTGTTGGCCGTGGCTGGGTTCTCACAAGAGATGTGACTGGAAAAGGATCCACTTCCAAGTTCCCTTAAATTATTGGCAGAATTCATTCCCATGTGACTGCAGGGTTTGTGGCAGCTTGTTAAAGTGGACAGAAAAATGAATGAGAGAGAGGAACTCCAAAATGGATCTGCTAACCATACAGACTTTATAGCATAACATAATCACAGGAGTAACATCTCATGACCTTTACCACGTTCTATTTGTTAGGAGCACACATGCAAAGGGATAGGACGAGAGAAAGGTGAGCACCAGGTGTTGGTTATGGTGACCACCTTGAAATTTGTCTGCCACATAGCAGAGGCATGAAGGGTTATTAGAATATTGGGCTCAAGGAGGAAGAGAAGAGATAAATTGGCTGTTGAGGAACATTAGACATAAGGATGGATCTAAAGATTGGGACCCCATCCTGCAGAAGAACCTCGAAGGCCAGTCTGAGAGCTTTATTTGCCCTTTGGCATTGTGGAACCTATGAGTGGACTCTTCCAACCTTGGCCTCCTGTTGCTTCCTAAAGCCAACATGCTTGCTAAGAAACACAGTTTCCCTTTCCATTCTCTGCTCACTCATTTCCTAAGCAATCATTTATTTTAAAAAGCGTTTTAGAAACAAAATGATAATTGTATTTAAAGTGAAGTATCTGCATCGAATTAACCTTGACCATTTTCTATAGTTTCATTATTTGGGGAGTTGTTGAAGCAGTACACACAAATGAAAGCATTGAGAAGCAAGATAATAGGTAACCTTCCCAACCTTTTCTCTAACTCAACTCCTCGGTGGGACTAATTGTAGAGAATAGAATGAGCTACTTGCTAAATGCATCATGTCTTTATCCTCTTCTATGTGTGTCTGTTTAAAGAGCTATGTTAGAAAATTAAAGATTCTTATGGAAATATTCAGGAAGATAAAAATGCATGGAGATGGAGTGCATTTGAATTATGTCAGAAATAGTTCTCAAATATAAAAAAGATTAAAAAATAACTGCAGTGCCAAATAAACAGCTCCCTATAGATGGAATTTATAAGCCTTTAATATAGTGATTCGCACTGTTTTAATTGTCAAATGTTTTGTGAACTTCCATATGATGGTGGTGGTGTGTGACTATTAGCATCCCTTGGTCAATAAGGTATATATTGACCAGAAGTAAACTCTTTACGATGAATTCATAATTTTTTGAAGATGACAATCACATGGCTGATTATTAGTAGTAGTATTTTGGTGAATCTTATTATTAGTACTTTGTGAATCTTGGTGGGAGCTATGGACTTTTCTCTTGAAAAATGCTTATACACAGAAAATTACATACAGTTTTAAGAGGTTCATAAGCCCCCTGAAATCATCCATTGTGGACATCTGCAAATCTGACATTGAGAAACTTTGAATAATATATCTTTGAAAATTATAGTAAATCCACATATAAGGTATATAACTGACTCAGTCTGTATCCAGTGATAGATGTCCTATGGATTTGAGAATCTTTCCAGGGCTATTTTGGACCAATGGTCTAAGTGACAGATGTTATTACATGTTTGAAGTTCTCATGTCAAATCCTGGATGTAGAGGACTCTAAAGAACAGCTTTGTGCTGGTATTGGAATTTTGTTTTCTAATAATGTTCAAAATTTCTTTGCATAGAAACTTGTTCTTCACACAGAAGTTTTATTGTAATAGTGTGGGAGACATGTAACAGTCTATTTGGGGTTGATGATAAAGATAAAACAACAATGCCCTTATGTGTTTGTGTGCATATGCATGTGTGTGTGTGTGTGAGACAGAGTCAGTGAGAGAGACTGGTGAGAAGAGAAAGGAAGATAGAAACAGAGAAGAGCGGAGAGAGATATATACAGAAAGGACCACAGAGAGAGAGACATGCAAACATAAAGGCAGAGGGAAACATGCATAGTGACAGAGAAGTACAGTTAAAGGGAAAGGAAGAAACAGACATAGAAATAGACAAAGAGACAGAGATTCAATCGGTCAGTGCTATGATCTGAATGTTTATGTTCCCCCAAAGTTCATAAGTTAATACCTTAATCCCTAATGCAGTAGTATTAAGAGATGGTGCCTTTGGGTGATTAGGTCATGAGGGTGGAGCCCTCATGGATGAGATTAGTGCCCTTATAAAAGAGGCCTGAAGGAGCTTGTTTGCCCCCTCCACAATATGAAGATGCAGCTAGAAGGCACCATCTATGAGGAACGGGGCCCTCACCAGACACAGAATCTGCTGTCATCTTGATCTTGGAATTTCTAGCCTCCAGAATTGTGAGCAATACATTTCTATTGTTTATAAATGATCCAGCCTAAGGCATTTTGTTACAGCAGTCTGAATGAACTAAGACAGTCAGATTGTTGGGAATATGGACAGACAAATATAAGAGACAGGCAGAATGAGAGGCAGAGAGTTTTCAAACCAGTGAGCACCCAGGGGTGCTCCTATCTGTTGGCTGATAGTAGGATGTCAGCAATACATTTTTTCATCATGATAGGGCCAGGAAGGGGTTGGTGGGTGATTAAAGAGGCAAGGGCTTGCTAGATGAATTACTTCCTGGGTAAAAATTAAATGATTCAGAAAGGACATTACTATTGGCTTTGTGACACCATGTGTTAAACATTGTCTGGGACAGTGCTGCTGGGCTGGAAGGAACTGACATTTCTTAGCTTTCCAGGAATTTTTATTGAATTTCTGAAAAGTTTTGCTGAACTTTTGAAAATGTGTTTATCTTATCCCTCTATGAAGGATTAGATGAATATTTAAAAGAGAACATGCTTTCATCTCTTCCCAAGAACTTGCTAAGGATTTTTTTTTTCCTGAATACCTAGTTTGTGAATGTTACATAAGTCAAAAAAAAAAAAAAAAAAAGTCATTTAAAAAGACATTATACTAGTCTTTCATGAGGGATCAGCCAAGGCCAGCATTAACACCGAGAGGGAGGTGGTACACTTAGAGACAACATCTTTTGATGTGCAAAGAATTACCCACTGGTTCCCCACACAGTACACGGCCATAATTCATATGGTGAATGATCAGTGCCTTTAATGTCTTGTAACATAAAAATACTTGGAGTTTAAAATCTTGCTTGAAAAAATGATAA
Source organism: Rhinopithecus roxellana (assembly GCF_007565055.1). Taxonomy (NCBI): domain Eukaryota; kingdom Metazoa; phylum Chordata; class Mammalia; order Primates; family Cercopithecidae; genus Rhinopithecus; species Rhinopithecus roxellana. The sequence goes on along the minus strand of NC_044549.1, from coordinate 72,532,990 downwards.
CTCACGTGTTAGTGCGTATGTCCCTGATAAACATATGCTTTGAGCAGATATTCAATCTCTCCTGTATGCTGAGCTGATGGAAACTCTAAGGAATTTACTGGAAAGGCTTCTTTTAATGTGTCCATCACATTACATTAGAAATGTAATTTGTGTCAGAGGAATGACTTATTTTTAAATCAAACCTTGACATGAACAGTTTTTCAACTACCAAAATTAAAACATCAATTGTGGTTTACATTGTAGAGGGTTTGTTATGGGACCCACTAACTTGAGAAACCATAAAGTAGAGAATAGAAGTGAAATAAAAGAATCTTAATGAACCATATGCCATAAATAAAGACAGAAATTTTATAGGTAAAGATGATATGAACCATCTTTAGGGGATGAAATGTTACAATAATTGACCAGAAAGTACGTGATATGAAAGGATCTGGAAGGACATTTAGGACCGTTGGTGGAACATAGGCTTGACTAAGATACTTGGGATCAGGAACCTGTCTACCTTGTTGATATTATTTAACAGTGTTAAACTCAGAACAGTTCCCGGTTCTTAGTAAGTACTGAAAAATACTTTTAATGAATGAATGAACAAATAAATAGTGTGTTAAACGGAAATATAAGTACATTAAAAGAAGGATCTAGAAAATACACTTCAGCAATATAGAATTGCTCATTTAAAGAGAAACGAGATGACAGGAAGTTTAGAAGACCACAGTAGATAACATGAGACAGATGTAGCTAACTCCATAATGGCAAAAGCATTCAAACAATCACTTAATTTGGTTTCTTTTTATACCTCCAGTCCCCCTACTTATTTACTTAAACAAAACACTTTGTCTTGATGGGAACTGAGTCATTAGGGACAGTTTTGGGACCCTGACTTTTTGGTAGGAGAAGGATAAACCTGATCAATTAAAAATACCAGTCAACCATGGTGGAAAGCAGTATGGTGATTCCTCAAAGAGCTAAAAGCAGAACAGCCATTCGACCCAGCAATGCCATTACTGGGTATATACCCAGAGGAATAAATCATTCTACCATAATGACACATACACATGAATGTTCATTGTAGCACTATTCACATTAGCAAAGACATGGAATCAACCTAAGTGCCCATCAGTGACAGATTGGATAAATAAAATGTGGTACATAAACACCATGGAATACTATGCAACCCTAAAAAAGAACGAGATCATCTCTTTTGCAGGAACATGGATGGAGCTGGAGGCTATTATCCTCAGCAAACAAATGCAGGAACAGAAAACCAAGTACAGCATGTTCCCACTTATAAGTGGGAACACAAAGAAGGAAAAAACAGACACTGGAGCCTACTTGATGGTAGAGGGTGGGAGGAGGGAGAGGAGCAGAAAAGATAACTATTGGGTACTGGGCTTAATTCCTGGGTAATGAAATAATCGGTACAATAAACCCCCATGACGTAAGCTTACCTATGTAACAAACCTTCACATGTACCCCCGAATCTAAAATAAAAGTTAAAAAAATACCTGTAATGTGCAAACCCTTTATTAGTGGGATTAATAATGTTTGAGCAATCATCATCACTGCAGAAGTAGCTGTAAAGAGCGCTTTCCACTTGCTCTGTGCTGGGCACTGTACTATATGCTTTACTAGCTTTTTAATTATTAAAGACTCCTTCAGTGTTGGATATTATTACCCTTGTTTTCTTCATGAGGAGAATGGGGCTCACAGAGGCTTTGTAACTTACTCAAGGCTGCTCAGCTAGACTGGAAATGGAAGTATACGTACACATACATTTCATTCCATTTCCAATTATTCTTATTTGTGAACATTAACTTCCATGTGATACTAATTTGTATGTGACATAAGTACTTTATGGTTCAAGAATGTCCAGGATTCATTCTTTTATTCTGTGCCAGGATGTATTTGCATGTGTATCAGTGCCAATATTAGGTTATCAACTCTTAAAGGATAGAGTTGGCTCTTTAAACCTCTTTACAAAGTGCCTGGCTTTGTGTCCCCAGAGCCTGACACTTATGAAGCACTCAATTATTTATCCAACAAGTAAATGAATGAGTGAGCAAGCATCACATGTAAAGTAGGACCTTTCCTTTGGGCTCATAAAACTACTTTTAGTGTATTAATAAGGTTGTGCTTTACATGCTCATTGTACACAAATTCAAAAGTATCAGAGAAAATGATCAAAAATAATGTTGAATTTTATATTGTAAAAGTTTTTGTAATGCTGATGAGACACCTCATTTTGTTTCTCTTGGGGCCAGCACGGGAACCTGTGGCTCATGTCTTACTCTCTGGATTGAACACTGGAGATTTCAAAGTTCCTTTGGGAACAATTATAAAGGGACTCGTTGGGGAAGGGGCTGGCAGTGCTTTCTCTACCTATTCTCAAGATTTTTGCAATAGCTGTTCTTTGGGGGTTAGACACATTTTAAGATACCACAGTCCCCTTTATGATTATGTTCATGTTCCACTTCCTATGGGCTTTCTTAACGTAAAATGGGAAGAGGAGAGAATGCATAACTAAAAAGTGTGTTCTTAAAAGAACCCTTGGATTTTCTTTTGCAGGTGCCCATCAGGTGGTCCCGACTGGTACATCAGAGCATTGTTTCTGGCTGCAAGTATGATGGTTAATTTTATGTCTCAACTTGACTAAGCCATGGAGTGCCTAGGTATTTGGTTGAATATTCTTCCCAGTGAGTCTGTGAGGGTGTTTTTGGATGAGACTGACATTTGATTGCTAGACTGAGTAAAGCAGATTGCCTCCCTAATGTAAGTGGGCCTCATCCAATCAGTTGAAGGACTAAATATGCCAAAATGGCTGACCCACCCATGAGTCAGTGGAGACTCCTCCGCCCCACTGTTGGAGCTTGGAACACTGGTCTTTTCCTGCCTTTGGACTCCAACTAAGACCTCAACTCTTCTTGGGTCTGAGCCTACCAACTTCCAGACTAGAACTTATAACATTGGCTATTTTGGTTCTCAGGCCTTTGGACTTGGACTTAACTTATACCATTGGTTCTCTTGGATCTCCACTTTGCTGAATGCAGATGTTGGAACATCTCAGCCTCTGTAATCATGTAAGTACATTCCTTATAATAAATTTCTTTGTATATATCTGTATCTGTATTTATCCCCATCTCTATCTCTTTTGGTTCTGCTTTTCTGGAGAATTCCAACTTGTAACAAAATCCTAACTTGTAACAAAAAAAAAATCAAGTAAACTTAAATGAATAAGATGGCTATTTGTCACATGAGAAGTAACCCAGGACTAGGCAGGACAGTGCTGGACATGGCAGTACAGTGATAGCATCAAGGACTCCGACTACCTCTATCTTCCTTCCGTAAGTTTTTGGGTGGCTTTGTTCTCATGCTCTCAGGATGGTTGTTGTACATCCAGGAGTTGTGTTCACATTCCACGCAGGAAGGAGATGGAAGGTCAAAAGGCCAAAGGAGCTTGCAGGGAGCCTCACTTGAGGGTGTTACTTACATATGTCATTGGCCAGGTTCATGCCACATGGACACCTCTAGCTTCTGAGGGTCTGGGAGCTAAAGCACTAGCTCAGCACATTACTATCACAAATAAATTTGAGATTCTTTTGGAGGAGTGGAGGATGGATGTTGGTAGGGCAATGCTCTCCATGGATTGTTAGATAACCATGTCTAAAAAAAATGTTAGTACTTCACTGGTTTGGGAGGTTATATAAATTCAAAATAAGTGTGAATTAAATATTGTTTTTAAGTTTCTCTAGCACAGTGCATCAAAAATTATTTCATGGAATGAGGCAAGAATATTTACATTTCTAGAGCTTCTATGATATGCCACACACATAGCCACTGCTTTACGAGCATTGTCACTTTTGATTCTCACAGCCCTATGAGGTCATTTCTATTGTCCTCATTTCACAAATAGGGAAAATGAGTCAGGGAGAGAGTTCACTTAAGTTATCTAAATTTGCACAGCAAGGAAGTAGAAGAATAAAGTTAGAACTCAGGCCCATCTTGACCTTACAAAGTCCTTATAAAACTTTTTTCTTATAAGAAAGTCCCAAATATGTATTTCATACATGATAACATATTTTTTAAGAACTCTGATGCTTAGCACAGTAAGCTCCCAGGAAATGTCTGCTGATTATATCTGCTTTTCTCATTGTAGCCACTGAATTTGGTGCTCCTTTTATAGGTATCTCTTTAAGTCCCAATCCAGAACAAGCAGCTCACACCTGAAGTCAGAAAATAATGTCAGTAATATGAGAACATCTTCAGTTTTAAGGATATTCAACAAATATTTGTTGCACACTTATGTTGAGTCAGGCACAGTGCTAGGACTTAAAGGTACAATGCCACTCAACTCAGGAAAGTTCCTTTGTTCATGAAGCTGAACGTATTTTCTGTGGGAAAGAGACAGGCAAGACTCTAGTAGACAAATAAAGATGACAATTGGAGAGAATGATGAGTGTGTCAAGGAAATGAGGAGCACAGTGGTATAACGACCTGAGAGGGAGGCTGCTTTAGAGAGGATAGTCAGGAAAGGCCTTCTGAGGAGATGCCATTAAAATGAGGACTGAAACATAAGGAAAAGCCAACCATAGAAAGAACCAGAAGTGCATTCCTGGCTGTGAAAACAAAAACAAAAACTGTGCAAAGGTCCTCAAGCATTTACAGGCTTAGAATACTTGAGCAACAGGCCATAGATCTGGACAGTGAGGAAGAGGGAGAGTTGTTGGGAGACAGCGTACCCAAAGGCAGGAACCAGATATATCCTTCTAGGACATGGTAAGGGCTATGCACTTAATTTGGGGCAATTTTAAGCTAGAACTTGATTTATGTTTATAAAAGTTCAGACTTGGAATCTAAACAATTAATCTTCAAGGGAGCATGATGTATTGCAGAAAACAGTCTGTGCATCTTTCTTTATTCGTAAGTTTTCTATTAAACAATGAATGCAACATATTCCAATGGATGCAACATATTCCAATGGATGCAACATATTCCAATGGAAGGGTAATGTTATCAGTAAAGGAAAATACACCCATTAAGAAAATTCAAGAAAACACAAATGTCAAGGAGACAGCTAACTCTCAAAAATTGTGTATTTTGATCCTGCCTTTCTTTCCCTGCAAACCCTTAAAAACACATTTTAAAAATTATTTCACCCATGTTTGGAAGCCCCAAATTGATTACTGAAGTCTTTCCACTTGAGGTTAAAGTTTTACTGTTGCTTTTAGTTTATTTCAAGACTCTTAAATGTGAGTGTTTACAAACTTTCCAAGAAAAGATGCTTCAGTCTTCTGCTTGTTTGTTACACGTTCTTTGTTCTCCATTGCTTCTTGCTAATACATCTTCCATCTGAAGTCACTTTTCTTTTGCCTGAAGTTTATCTTTTAGAATTAGATTTTTGTAGGCAGTCTTAGTTTTTGTCTAAAAATGTCTTCGTTTTTGCTCTTGAATGATTTAGTGGAAGTGGATATAGGATTCTTGGTTGGCTGTTGTTTGTCTTCAGTAAATTGACAATACAATTCCACCATTTATTGTCTTCTGTTGAGAAGTCAGCTGTCAGTCTAACTGCTGTGTTTTTTCCCTCCAAAAAAAAATCTTTTTGCTTTTAAACTTTTCTTAACTTTAGATTCCTGCTATTTTACTCTGATATATTTAGGTTAAGATTTTTTTTTAATGCCCTGTTTGGAAATCATTTAGCTTCTTGTATCTGTGGACTGACATCTTTCACCACTTCTAGAAAATTCTCTCTTCATTAATGCTTCAAATATTGTCTCCTTCCTTCTCTCTCTCTCTCTCTGTCTCTCACTCTCTCTTTCTTTCTTTTTCTTTCTTGTCTCTCTCTGTCACACAGGCTGGAGTGCAGTGACATGATCACAACTTACTGCAGCCTCCACCTCCCCTGGGCTCAGATGATCCTCCCACCTTAGCCTCCCAAGTAGCTGGGACTACAGGCATGCACTATCATGCCTGGCTAATTTTTGTATTTCTTTATAGAGACAAGGTTTCATCATGTTGCCCAGGCTGGTCTCAAACTCCTGAGCTCAAGCAATCTGCCTGCTTCAGCCTCCCAAAGTGCTAGGATTATGGGTGTGAGCCGCCACCACATTTTCTTTTATATCACTTAAAAAAAGATTTTTAAAAATGTGTATTAGGTTTTCTCTTCCCTTCTCTTCTTACTTCCCCTCCTTATATTCTTGTTCCTGAGCCTTTTTTTCTTTTCAATGATGTGCTCTGTGTGCTGCATTCTGGATAAATGTCTTCTATTCTCTCTTTCAGTTTACTTAGGTCTTTTTCATCTGATCTGCGGCCCAATGCAATACATTAAGTTTTAAATTTTGGTTATTGTACGTTTTATTTGTGGAAGTTCAATCATGTTCTTCTTCAAATCTGCTATGACATTTTGTTTAGTTTCCTATACCCTGCATTTATTTCTAAGTTTATCTTTTATTTCTTTAAACATAGAACATAATTTTTAATAATTTATGTCTAATAATTGCAATATCTGAAATACTTTAGGTGTCCATTTTTTCTGCTGGTTTTCACCCATGGTGTATTATTTCCTTAAGTACTGTGTTGTCTTTGTGAAATGTTTATTTCCCTTAAACAACTCTATATGGGGTGTTTCCCAATGACTGAAGAACTATTTTAAATTAAAATCATAGTTTATACTGTTTGGATCACTTAGGTACTTCAAAATTGGTGATGTAAATCCTTGAGAGAAAGTGCCCATGCTTTGCCTCCTCTCAGGGACGATTTGTCTATGTTTTCTCTTTCTTTTCCTTCCTTCCTCTTTATTTCTCTTCTCCAGCCCTTCTTAGTCCAAGGTATGTCTCCCTGCAAACTCCCCGGGTGGAAGGAGATAAGTGGATATACTGATTTATCCGTTCCCCAATACTGTATACCTTTGAGAGCTCAGTGCATTATATATGAAGGTAATTTACTAGACACACTACATTGAATGGGCCTCATCTTTTAATTGTTGCTTCCTCGATACCACAAGGCCGTTGAAAGGACAACTTAGTTCTTTCCAGATTGGCAAATGGCTTCAGACCTAAAGCAGCTCCGAAGTTTTCCATTTACATCTTTTATTTTGGTACTTAGTATTTCCTTTTTCATTTTGCCAGCTCTTTGATGCTGTTAAAAGGACTAAAAATGTTTACTACGTCAGTTTTAGTTGTTTTTAGTGGAAGAGTTAGTGCAAATATCCTGATCTGTCATTGTTGACTCATCAACTTTTAAAAGCTTAAACACTTTAATAACTTTTTCCTGTTAAAATAACTTTTTCTGACTAGAAAGTAAGAAAAAAGCTAAGACATTAGGGAATTCTTCCATCCTTTATGTGATTTATAGCTCAGTCTTTTTTTTTTTTTTTTTAACTTGGAGATGATTTTTTACTTCTTGGGACCTGTACCGTTTTCCAGTGGTGCCATCCATTTCAGAACACTAATAGGAGATGAGGTGAGCATATGGGAAGCATGGCAGAGAGATCTGGGCTTCGTTCTCATCTACGCCGGATGTGGAATTGCATATATAGCCCCATTTATTTTTGTAAATTTTGCCAAATTGGCTAATTTAACATGTTATCAGAAAGGAAGTGGTCAGAAATATCCATGAAGAAGTACATTGGGAGGGGAAGTGTGAGCCACCCACTTCCTTAATAGGAGTGCAATGCCAGGTTGCACAGATTTTGCAGGTCTTAAAACTAACTTCCTTCACGCAGGCTTTTCATTATCCTGGAGCTGTATTTTCTTCATGCTCCAGGAAGTACACCTAGGACCTCAGTTTTGTTGTTATGGGAATGTTACATAAGCTGTGTTATCTTCTGTTTAGTGAGTTTTTTTAAGATTATGATTTCTTCCTTCACTCTCTACTATAAATGTCTTTTTTCCTTCCCTTTTAAATTATCTGTGGTTCTACTTCGATGTTTTATGCTCACTACTCATCTCACATATATTCGATTTGCCTTTTTTTCCCTAAATGGAAATAGTTTTGCTTTTATTTTCTCGTTATTTGAGTGATGTATTTCTGTGAAAAGGACATCCTCTCTAACAGCCCTTTCCAGAGATAATTACTATGAGCCTTTATTAAGAGTTTTGGTGGATACTATTCCAAACTCCACTTCCTCTTTTCTATATAGCTGTGTAAATTTATGATACACATGTGCACACACACAGATGCATATAGTCATGCACTGCATAAAGCTGTTTCAGTCAATGATGAACCACATGTATGAGAGTGATCCCACAAGATTATAATGGAGCTGAAAAATTCGCGACATCTAGTGAAGTTGTAGCTGTCTTAATGTCACAGCACAATGAATTACTGATGTGTTTGTGGTAATGCTGGTATAAACAAACCTACTGTGCTGCCAGTAGTATAAAAGACTGCCACATACAATTATTTACAGTACATAAATAACTATGTTACTAGTTTATGGATTTACTATACTTTTTATCATTACTTTAGAGCATACTTCTACTTACTAAAAAAAAGGTTAACTGTAAGACAGCCTCAAGTGGGTCCTTCAGACAGTATTTAGAAAAAGGCATTGTCATCATAGGAGTCAACAGCTCCATGCATCTGATTGCCCCCGAAGACCTTCCAGTGGGACAAGATGTGGAGGTGGAAGAGAGTGATATTGATGATCCTGACCCTGTGTAGGCCTAGGCTAATGTGTGTGTGTATGTCTTTGTTTTTAACAACAACAAAAAAGGATAGAAAGTAAAAAGAATAAAAAAGTTTTATGAATAGAAAAAAGTTTATAGAATAAGGATATAAAGAAAGAAAATATTTTTGTACAATTGTACAAAAAGTTTGTGTTTTAAGCTAAGTGTTATTACAAAAGAGTCAAACAGTTAAAAAATGTTTATAAAGTTAAAAAGCTATTGTAAGCTAAGGTTAATTTATTAAAGAAAGAATTTTTTTATACATTTAATGTAGCCTAAGTGTATAGTGCTATTGAAGCCTACAATAGTGTACAGTCATGTCCTAGGCCTTCACATTTCCTCACGGCTCACTCACTGACTCAACCAGAACAACTTCCAGTCCTGCAAGCTTCATTCATGGTAAGTGCCCTATACAGGTGGACCATTTCAAATCTTTTACACAGTATGTATTGTACCTTTTAGATATACATAATGCATCATTGTGTTACTTATTGTGTTGCAGTTGCCTACAGTATGCAGTACCATAACATGCTGTAGGGATTAATAGCCTAGGAGCCACAGACTATACAATTCAGCCTAGGTGTATAGTAGGCTAGCCTATCTGGGTTTGCGTAAGTGCAATATTACGTTCACACAAGGACGAAATTGCCTAACTATGCATTTCTTAGAATGAATCCCCATTGTTAAGTAATGCATGACTGTAAATGTAATATATATATCTATACATACATTATATATAGCACATCATATATAAATACATATATGAAGTATGTGCATGTGTATGTGCATACATACATATATGTTCATAAAAATGTGTCAAACTATGTAGATGTGAGAAAAAACAAACTGTTCTTTACTAAAAAAATGCACAATCACATCTGTCTTTTTAAGGGGTGGCAACATTTGTTTCTGGACTTGTTTAGCTATTTGTTTAGCAAAATATATTTATCAGTAAAATGATGGTCTCTGTACAATTCTTAAGGTAGAAAATGGGAACAAAGATAACTGAATTTTGGCCAGGTGCAGTGACTCATACCTGTAATCCCAGCACTTTGGGAGGCCGAGGTGGGTGGATCACCTGAGGTTGGGAGTTGGAGACCAGCCTTACCAACATGGCAAAACCCTGTCTCTACTTAAAAAATACAATAATAATAATAATAATAATAATAATAATAATAATAATAATAAATTAGCTGGTTGTGGTGGCAGACGCCTGTAATCCTGGCTACCCAGGAGGCTGAGGCAGGAGAATCACTTGAACCTGGAGGCGGAGTTTGCAGTGAGCCCAGATCGTGCCACTGCACTCCAGCCTGGGTGACACAGCAAGATCCTGTCTCAAAACCAAACCAAACCAAAACGAAACAGAAAAACCCAATAGGACAACAACTAAAAAACCATAGACAGCCAAAATTCAATCTTCAGCCAATCTCTATGCAGTGCTACGCATACCCTTCCCCTCCTCTGCCCTCTGCCCGGTCACTCTTTTCTAAGCCATCTGTAGAGGAATGCATATATTGTCCTTTGTCTGGGTTGTGTTGTGGAGTGAAGGCATTGGGGTGGTATCCACTGTGGCCTGACACTCTCCAGAAAAGCACAAGCAGGAGGATGATTCAGAGCAGCGATGGAGAATTCAGAATGGGTAGAAATGGGAGCATGAGTTGGTGAGAAGGCATGGAGTCACACCCAGACTCCTGGCAAATAAAATCCCACGCGCTTAACCACAAGTGTTCTGAGCATGGTGACGCCATCCTTCGCACTCCGTGCATTGCCTTTAGCTGTAGTCCAGGACCAATATTGTTTCCCAACTGGCATTGCATGCCACACCATGTAGGGATTTCTCATCTCCACTTACTACTGCAGCCTCATGCCACACCTGTTCCACAATTCTCCAACACAGCTTTGACGAGTTACCAACAAATGCCATCTCTTCCTTTCCACATCATATATAAGGTAAGACACTTTTAAAATCGTTCTTACTTGCTCAAATGGCAATATTTGAGGAGAAGATTTGGTTGATTGCAGCTCTCAGATATAAGAAATAGAACTTTTAAAAGTCAGCGAAAGTGCCTGGTATACATTAAGCCCTAAAAAATACTAACTTTCCTTTTTTACTCTGTATTCATCTAACATATAAGTACTTAGGGCAGGGGTAATGAATGGGGTTGAAGACACAGAGAGACTATTTGAAAAAAAAAAAAATGGAGCAATAAAAGCCCAGATTCCCTGTCCATTCTGCTTCACCAGTAGACTCTCCTCTCTGTGCACCTTGACAAGAGACTAGCTGTTTCTTTAATTTTTTTATTTTAGAGACAGGGTCTTATTCTATTGCTCAGGCTAGAATACAGTGGCATATTGACTTCCTAGGCTAAAGAAATTCTCCCACCTAAGCCTCTTGAGAAGATGGGACTACAGGTGTGCACCACCATACCCTGCTAATTTTGTTTTTATTTTTAATTTTAGAGATGGAGTCTCACTATGTTGCCCAGGCTGGTTTTGAACTCCTGGCCTCAAGTGATCCTCCTTCCTTGACCTCTTAAAGGGCTGGGATTACAGGTGTGAGCCACTCAGACTGGCTGAGACCAGGTGTTCCTTTTCTGGAGAAACTTAATGTAAGAATTAGCTTATTGTATCAGCACCCTGAAGTTAAACTCTCCCATTAATACAGAGCTTCTAATGTGATTTTTTAGTATTGCACTTTTCAGTAAGGACATCAAACGATCCACACGTTTGAGGAAAGCCTTCAACTTGAAAGATGGAGACATTTCTATCTTCCTGGAAGAAACAGAAACAAAGCAAGAACCCAAGAAAACTTTGAAAAGAAAAACATAACAGCAGTAGCAGCAGCAATAACAACCAGTAATTAATTTCCTCAGAGATATTACAAGATATTGCATCTGTGACATGAGAACAAGAGGCTATAAAAAAGGGAGAAATCTGAGAAAAAGAAAGGACTTTTGGAAATTAAAAAGCTGAAATGAAATGGAAACTAAAGCTGAAAGGTAAAGTTCCATAGATGGGCATAACAAAAAGAAATGGACAAGACAGCAAGGATAGGAAAATTAAATGATAATTCCAGGAGGTTCAGGATGCAAGTTACAGAAATCTCAGGGAGCAAAACTAGAGGAAAGAGAGGAAAGGAAAACATCAATTAATCAAGAAAAATGTCTGAAAGTGAAGAAGGTGAGTTCCAGAATGAAAGGAACTCATGAATACTCTAGTGTCTTTGATATGGTCCCAAATGCCAGTGGGACTTTGACCCCAGCCAGTGTCCAGGCTCTTGACACCATCACCAGAAGGAATTCAAGGATGAGTAAAAAAATATTGAAAGTACAGACATTTATTACAAAGTGAAAAATACACACTCAAGCCGTGTTCGTGTCACTGCACTCCAGCCTGGGCAACAGAGCAAGACCTTGTATCAAACAAAACAAAACAAAACAAAAACGGGGATTGTGGGCATACTCAAGAGGGAATCATACAAGAGGATATGAGATTTCACCTTTATAAACTTTTTTTAAGCAAAGGGTGGAATATTTACGAGGATTCCTGGAAAAATGGTGGAGATTTCTCAGAACTGTGATGCCACCCATTTTTACACCAAATATGGGTATTCCTGGAACTGTCATGGTGCTGGTGGGTATATGTTTAGTATGTTAATGAGCGTGTAGTGAGGTCCTAGGTGAAACCTAGGACAAATCCAGTGCCATGTTGAGTCCAGTTGGTCTTAGCCAGCTTGGTCCACATCTGTATTTTAAGGTCTTAGCCCTTAGCTTCTGCAGCTCTTTCAACAGTTTCCTTTTGCTAGTTATGTGAAACTGCACCTGGAATTTTCTATTCTTCTGTGAACATACTTTATTATTCCTGTCTCAGGTTGAATAGTGTCCCCCCAAAATTTATGTTGACCTGTAACTTCAGAATGTGATTGCGATATTGTGAAATATATATTTGGTCTTCAACCCCCTTTCCTGGCATGAAACTCCTAAAATTCTTAGAAATACCAAAATGATGTCTTTTTATATGCTACTGATTGACTGGTGGCTGGCTACCCCAGGGTAGCTTCAGGATAGGACAGGTCACAAGAAACATCAAGGCAGGATTACAGGGCTGGGACTTTCAGCCCCACCCCTTACCTTCAGGGAGGGGAGAGGAGCATAAGGGTAAGTTGATTACCAATGGTCACTGGTTTAATTAATCATGCATATATAATGAAGCCTCCATAAAAACCCAAAAGGACAGGGTTTGAAGAGCTTCCAGATAGCTGGACACATGGAGGTTCCTGGACGATGGCTCACCAAGGGAGGGCATGGAAGGTCCATACCTCTTCCCATACCTCACCTTATGCATCTCTTCATCTGTATCCTTTGTAATATCCTTTCTAATAAACCAATAAACGTAAGTGTTTCCCTGCATTCTGTGAATCACTCTAGCAAGTTAATCAAACCCGAAGAAGGAGTCATGGGAACCCCAACTTGGAGCAACTGGTGAAAAGTTCCAGAAACCTAGACTTGCCACTAGGGTCTGGGGGAGGAGGGAGGCAGTCTTGAGGGACAATCCTCAACCTATGGGATCTGACTCTATCTCCAGGTAGAGGGTGTCAGAATTAAATTAGGGGACACTCAGGTGGTGCCTGCTGCTTGGTGAGTGAGGAAAAACTCTCACCCATTTGGTCACAGAGGTATTCTGTGTTGGTGGTGGTTGGTGGTGTGAGAGAAGAGGATAAGTCAGTTTGAGTTTTTCCACACCTTGATCTTATTTGGAAATATGGTCTTTCCAAATAAGTAGCAGATGTAATCAGTTATGCTAAAATGAGGTCCACACTGGATTGGAGTGGGGCCCATATCCAGTGACTGGTGTCTTTATAAGAAGGCCATACAGAGAAATAGAGGAGACACATGGAAGAAGGCCTCATACAAATAGAAACTGGAGTGATAATGCGACTTGAAGCCAAGGAACGGCAAGGATTGCTAGCAACCATCAACCCTTAGAGAGAGACATGGAACAGATATTCCCTCAGAGCCTCCAGAAGGAGCCAGGCCTGTTGACACCTTGATTTTTGACATCCAGCTTCCAGAACTTTAATAGAATACATTTCTGTTGCTTTAAGCCACTCAGTTGATGGTTCTTTGTAACAGCAGCCCTAGGAAATGAATACAAGCATCCAGTGTGATGGATGAGATCAGACCTGCATGAAAGCACATCATCATGACGTTTCAGAACCCCAAAATTAAAGAGCCGGTTCTGCATGCTTTAAGAGAGAAAAAAAAGTCATGTACAGGGTATTGGGAGTCATGTATAGGGGATCAGGAGTCATTTCTCGTCAGCAGCAATCCAGAAAACTGGAAGCAATGGAGCAACATAATTTTGACCGAGAAGAATCTTCAAGCTAAAATTCTACTCAGCCTATCAACTCAGAATAGACAAATAGTGTTGTCATACTTGTGAGGATTCAAAATATTTGCTTTTAGGTCAGCCTTCCTTAGGAAGATTCTGGAGGGTGTGGTTTAATAATGCTGTCAACAAAGACAACAAAAGCAAACATGGAATTCAGAAACAGACACTCCAAGACAGGAGAATTGCGAAGGACAGCACCCAGAATGTGACCGGAACAGCAGGCATGGAAAGGCAGGTCCAGAGTAGAGCAAAGTGGATGTGAAGTTCTGGAAGGGAGGTCTTTGGGAAAGAAAATAATGGAACTGATGTGTCTGAGTAAATGGAAGACATTATTCATAGGTGTGAAGGCAGAGGTGTTGGAACATTTGGAAAATATTAGCAATTTGGGCTTAGAAAATCAAACAAATTAAACAAACAACTAAAAAAGACAATTCTGAGACAATTCCTCCAGGAAAAATGAAGGATTGCTCAAGGAAGAAGTTATGGTCACAGTATACAGATTGACTCAAAAGTAATATAAAATGTGTAGATAATGTGTAAAATTGCTAAGTTAAGAAACACTAGTATTTGGATTTGTTAATGGGTACAGAAGTACAGGTAGACAGGAGAAATAAGTTCTAGTGTTCCATAGCCCTGGAGGGTGACTATGATAAACAATAACTTATTGCATATTTTCAAATAGCTAGAAGAGTGGACTTTGAATGTTCTCAACACAAAGAAATTATCAATGTTTGACATGTTGGATACGCTGATTACTCTGATTTGATCACTGTACATTGCATACATGTATTGAAATATCACACTGTACTCCATAGAAAAAAAGAGTTGGCTGGTCATGGTGGCTCACACCTGTAATCCCAGCACTTTAGGATGCCGAGTTGGGTGGATTGTTTGAGCCCAGGAATTCGGGACCAACCTGGGCAACATAGTGAAACCCGTCTCTACAAACAATACAAAAATTAGGTGGGTGTGGTGGTGCATGCCTGAAGTCCCAGCTAGCAGGGGGGCTGAGGTGGGAGGATCGCTTGAACCCAGGAGGTTGAGGCTGTAATGGGCCATGATAGCACTCAAGCCTGGGCAACACAGTGAGACTGTGAGACCATCTCAAAAAAAAAAAAAAAAAAAAAAAAAAAAATCGACATAGGTGTAATTTAACTTCATAGAGCAATTTAAAATTTCCCATTTAGTGTTAGGAAAATGTTGAAGTGTTTCATTTAATCAGTTATCCAAATAGAAACAATAAAATTTTCATTATACCAGAAAAAAAAGCAAAAAGGCATGGTTTTTAAAAAATAAATATGAAAGTAAATATTAAGGGAAAAAGAAGGATTGAGGGCTTGTTGCCTATGGAGAATTGGACTGAAGTATCCAGAGAGTTTGGGTAGAGGAATGCTATTTTTCATTGTAAGTCATTAAGTATACTATTTAGTATTTGAAACGATGGACTACATTAGTTTGATAAACATTAATTAATCTAAGAAACAGACGATCTCTCTCTCTCTCTCTCTCTCTCTCTCTCTCTATATATATATATATATATATATACTTTTTTTTTTTTTTTTTGAGACGGAGTCTCAGTCTGTCACCCAGGCTGGAGTGCAATGGCACCATCTCTGTTCACTGCAGTCTCTGCCTCCCAGGTTCAAGCAATTCTCCTGCTGCAGCCTTCCAAGTAGCTGAGATTACAGGCGCCCTCCACCACACCTGGCTAATTTTGTGTTTTTAGTAGAGATGGGATTTCACCATGTCGGCCAGGCTGGTCGCTTGTCCAGGCTGGTCTTGAACTCCTGACCTTGTGATCCGCCCATCTTGGCCTCCCAAATTGCTGGGATTACAGGCGTGAGCCACTGAGCCAGCCTGGCCAATGTATGTTTTTTTTATTTTTTTTATTTTATTTATTTTTTTTATTTTTTGAGATGGAGTCTCGCTCTGTCGCCCGGGCTGGAGTACAGTGGCCGGATCTCAGCTCACTGCAAGCTCTGCCTCCCGGGTTTACGCCATTCTCCCGCCTCAGCCTCCGGAGTAGCTGGGACTACAGGCGCCCGCCACCTCACCCGGCTAGTTTTTTGTATTTTTTTAGTAGAGAAGGGGTTTCACCGTGTTAGCCAGGATGGTCTCGATCTCCTGACCTCTTGATCCGCCCGTCTCGGCCTCCCAAAGTGCTGGGATTACAGGCTTGAGCCACCGCGCCTGGCCCAATGTATGTTTTTAATACAGCATTTGATACAGCATATTTTAATATACAATTTAAAAACTTTATTTGGTGTTCAGCTGAGAAGTTTTTCAACACTCAAGTAAGATAATTTGTTTTGGAATCACTGAGAGATATGATAGCACAATGATATAAAATCAAGTAGACTTTATTTTGAGTGATTTAAAAGATTTCCCATGATAATTTTTAAGATAGGCAATTTTTGCCTTACTTAACAATTAAGAAACTAACCCTGTGTGAGATAGGATTTTATACCAGCAGAGACTGGAGTTGCAAGATTTAGCGAAAACAGACAAGCAAGCAAGCCAGTTACCAGTTAGATTCAAGTTTTAGACAAACAATACCTTTCTTTAGTATAAGTATGCTCCATACTGACTGGGACCTTATTATACTAAGACCTTATTACACTGGGACTTTATTATATTAAATATTATCCATTGTTTACCTGAAACTCAAATTTAATAGGATGTCTTGTGCCTTATGTGACAACCCTAATAGAGATTCAATAAGCAATCACTGAACTTTTTTTCTTGATAACCCATTAAGATCTGTTATCCAAGAATTGTCAAAATCTGCTTGCAATCTACCTCTATTTTCAGACTGTATCCAATTCTGGTGTTAATGAGTTTCATAAGGTAACCAACCACCCACAACTTCAGAAGAGTGGTTCCATCGATGCCGCTTCATTATAAATTTGTCTGACACTAGACAATGGCCAAAATAATGACTTGAATGCAAAACTTAAGGACAAAGCCAGGAAAATGTCATGGTAAACAAATATGGTAGCATTTTTTCCCCCCTCTGGTGGGTAAGGAAAGGACAGGGTGTATGAAATGGAATGCCGTATCTGAATAAGTTGGCATGTACTTGGTAGACGGTTGTAACCTTGTCTAAAGGTGGTCAAACATAAAGTTGCTCTTATATTCTCTTTGAACTCGGGCTCAATATCATAATAGTCTGGGCTGTCACCGGTCAAGCTTTTATGTTATGTCAGTACAATTTTTGTTAGAATTGTTCCCTGGGACCTCTTTCACCTTTAATAGAATTGCAGAGTAATTCATTCTTCTTCATTGGCAATTAGATGGTTAGGGTTGGTATGCCTAGTTTTCAAATCCTTTCCAGAATTCAACTCTTCAAACAGCCTGGAGAAATCAAAGAAACCAGAAAGTGGTCAATTGCCTGCTTCTGTTTTTCAATTATTTCCAGCATTGGTAAAGATTTTATCTCTAATAGCCTTATGAGTATTAAATCTCTAACTTTATAATGTGTTGTTTTCTGGTTATCAAAGAACTGTCTGAGACTAAATGTGTCCTGCTGTAATTACTCCCCCAGCTTGTGCTGGTCTTCCCTCCTTGTGCCCCTCATTTCTAAAAGTCACAGTCATTTTCTCCTCCTAATTCCCATGTCTTTGATTTTCCATATCTATCCAAAAGTGTCAATATGCTTCTCTGTCTCAAGAATGTTGGCTTCTGAAAGTCTTGTAACTTCAGTTGTGTAATTCCTTTATTTTTTTCAACCTATGTCTATTTCAGTTACTTTAGTCCCCTCCTAAAAGTTCACCCCAAACTATGAAACCCCAAATGGCCTGTGTTAGTAAGACTTTTTTTTTTTATCTTAGAGACAGACAGAGTCTTACTCTGTCGCCCAGACTGGAGTGTAGTGGTGTGATCATAGCTCAATATAGCCTCCACCTCCGGGGCTCAAGCGATCTTCCTGCCTCATCCTTCCAAGTAGCTGGGATTACAGGCATATGCCACTCTGCCTGGTGAGATTCTGAATTGAAAATAATAAGCCACTGGTGGAAAGAGTCATACAAGTCCAAATTGGAATCCTGGCTCTATAATTTCCTGTGTATTTATTCGATTACCCGTTTTCCCGAGCTGTAAAATAGTGACAACAGTACCTGCCACAGAGTTTGGGCTTAAATAAGATGAGAGTAAAGGGTGTGTTGTAGTATCTCTCACATACAGGTCACACAATAAAATGTAGCTATTTAGGAAGCACTTCCACACAAAATACCATGGTTTTTGGTCAATCCCGTGCCCACCACCCAAACCCATAGTGTTGGCAGGAAATATCTCAACCCCACATAGATGAATTGCTTCATACCTAAGGGCTTATACCTGAAAACGTGGGGCTTAGGATTCAAGGATTCAGATGCTCTCTGCTTTTCTAACACACCATAGCACCTCATGACTTCTTTGGTAAGAAGCATCTACTTTTCCTGAATTAACTTAAAAAGCTCTCTGTCTTGCACTTTTGTTAGATTTTAGAATGTATCTCTAGAGTCTCTCTGGCCCAACAAGGAATGAGAAATAATAACTCAAAAAAAATCAAATTTGAAAAATAATGAAGAAAAGGGTTTCATTCTATGGTAAATGCTAAGGTGCATGATATCTGTGATTTTGAAATGTGAGAACATTTGGTGCTACCTCCCCAGACTAAGAAGTGGTCTCCTGAATTATGATGGTGAGTGAAGCAAGATCAGGAGTATGTAGGGACAGTGACAGTATGCTTTAGTTGAATTGTGAAGTGGTTTTATTGTTTGATGCCCATGAAGAGCCTTCAGCAAGAAGCCAGATTTCACTTATCTATCTGCCTCCGAGATTCTTCCAATGGGTGAATGGGCATTTGCCCCATGGCTCACCTGCAGGTTTTGTCTCTCTGACGTAGAAGCTTTTCAATTATGGTAACTCTTTTCAGTTATTGTGAAAGTATTTCACTTTAGATGAATGTGGCCTGGCAGGAGTGGAATAAACCATCATAATTTATGGGTGCTTTTCTGAAAAATTTTTTTTTCCCAGAAAAAACCATTAGGGCAGCAATGTGCTAAAGCCTGAGGAGTGAATTGTGATTGGCTTAAACAATACCCTTACCACTTACCCTTGTGCTAGGATAACCATTGACAAAGCTCTAGCTTATCAAGTAAAGGAAAGTCTGCTGAAGCATCTTGGAAAAAAGTAGGGCTTGTTAGTATCACCCTCATCCCTTCCTTTACTGTGGATGTGTCACCTTTTCCGGGAGCCTTTCTCTGCTCTACTTAAAACAGATTCCCCTCCCCTGCTATCACAAAACTACTTACAACATCTTCTCCTTAGCCCTTAGCTCCAACTAAGGTCCCTGAGAGCAGTATTGTTTTACTCTGTTTTGATTAATGCCATAGCCTCAATACCCAGAGCAGTTCAGGCTAGAGGCAATATTTGGGGAATGAATGAATGGTTTTTTTGTTATACAACCTGCACTTAACAGCCTGGCTCCATCTCCCATCTGTCTCACATGCAAAATAATACATAAAAATATCTACTGGTGTGTCAGGCTTTTGTTTTTGAATCTGAATAACCCTTTGCAATAGGAGAATACTAATTTTAAGCCACATGGCTGTCAGTACTTGCTCCTCCTCTTATATCTTCTTAGTCTAGACATTAATAAAATGGAAAGAATTTTAGGTGAGATGTCTATCAAAACAAGTGGATCTGAATTCTAACTCCAACTGTACCTCTAGTTCATTTGTGACTGTAAAGAACACAGTCTCTTTCATCTAATTTTTGTCATCTGTTAAATTTGCATTTTCTCAAACATGTTGTCTCAGTCTTGAGTTATGTAATAGTAAAAACAAACTCTTCCTAGTTTTCTAAAAACGGTGCCTATTTCATCTGCATTTATACTGTAAAATTTGCTTAATAAATTCCTGATGATGATCTTAGGGAAAAATAAAGTCCAGAAGGGTTGTAATTGCTTGGTCTTGTCCTCAGGGCTAAGAGTTGAAGGAGCCTTAGACTAAATACTTGGAAGTTTACAAAGCTAGTTTTCAAGGCCTCACATTGACCACCACGATATAATTTGTCAAAGAATCACGGCCAGGGGCATCTACCTAAGGCTTTGATCTAGAATAATTGCTAATCTAATAAGGCTTTTATATTAAGGGTATTATTTGACCCAACAAACTCTTCTCCATGGAAGGAAGTAGAGAAGAGGGTGATATGATAATAGAGTTCAATTCATATGAGCAGCTTTGGAAAGAATTATTTAAAACATTATACTTCTTGGCTGCTGAATACTGGCTATTCTTTGTCATCTATTCTCTGTTCTAAGGAGTTTTGCTAATATTTGGATCATTCTGTGTTTTTGTTAATGTTTAGCTCATCTGTTTTAAGTAGTTTACACCCTTCCTGTGTCTGAAAGTGGCTTTTGTTAAAATTTTGGGTTAGTGGCCATCTGGTGTCTTCCTTTATTTCTCTTGCAATCTCTGTCCCCATCTCTTTCTCTGTCCCTTTTTCTCTATATGTCTTAGCATATTTCAATTGAAAGTAAGAAAATTCTAGTTTAAGCTGCTTTTGAAAATAAGGAGAATTTACTGGCTGGCATACATGAAAAGTCTAGAGATAGAGCTTCAGATGTGGTTTGATGTAGAAGTTTATAGTATCACCTGATAACCAGATCCTTTTATCTAAGATTCACTTGTTTCTACCCTCTTCTTCATCCTAAGATTATTTTCCTTGTGATTGCAAAAATGGCCAAGTTCCCACTTCAGTAAACTGTACATCTTGGGGGAGAATATGCACCTGTTTTTCTGGATACCAAACCCAAACATGAGGATCTAAAATATTCTAGGCCACATGCCTGGAAGAGGCTACTGGGTTGACCTCTCATATCTTCTATCCCCTTCTTTTCTAGTAATAGAATTTTATCCAGGCACAGAAATGCCTGAAAAAAGAAGCCTATATTTTCCATCTTCCCTTGCTGCTAGCATGGCCATGTGCCTAAGTTTTAGCCAATAAGATAAAAGTGAAAGGTATTGTGTGCAATTCTGGTGTTTTGCCCCTAAACTAAAGAAGAGGAAACATGGGAGCTTTCCTAATTGTAAGCAATCCTGAGACCACACAGATGAGAGCAGCACTTTAAGAATGGAAGAGCAACATGATAGAAGGTGCTCGGGCCCCTGGTGACTCCACAGAGCATAGCCATTGTACCAACTTGAGTTTTATGTGACAGAGAAATAAGCTTTGATCTTGTTTAAGCTATTGGTAACTTTGGCTCTCTGTCCCATTCATAGCCAAACCAACATTCTTTCTTAAATACCTACCTACTCCTGAATTGTGACAAAGTGGATAGAATGTGTGGCTTGGGGTGGGTGGGCTCAGCTTTCCAGAGTCGTGTGGGTCTCTAAATGAAAATGGAAGCCTATTGAGAAAGAAGTGGGAGGAAGCATGGGAGATGACCGTCAACTGTCTACTCATTTCTTTTCCTTTCTCTATCCCTGTTATTCTGGTTTTAATACCCATGACCGTCTTTGCCTGCAACCCACAGATTATTGTTGGCTTAAGTAGCTCAGACAGACAAGCAAACAACACAAAACCAGGAGGTTGCCCCAATATCTTCAAAAATGGCAATACTCAAATGATAATTTGAAGACTGCTGCTTCTTTAGCAGAACAAGGGAAGATTGAGATGCGTGCTTTACCTTGATTTTAGGTTTTTATGAGTAGGAGCTATGTCTTCTTCACAAAGGATATACTCAGTACATGTTTGTCACTTGAATGTGCTTAAAATAGAGACAAGGAATAGATTGTAAAAATATGGAAATAACTTACTAAAAGAGAATAAATTTCCCCAATGGCACAAAAGTACAAGTTTAGGATACATAGTTATATTTAGCACATTTATGGAGAGAAAACAGAAATAGGGATAGAAAAATCTTATAGTAGCTATCCCCCAAGTTTGCCTGCTTATATTTACTTTCATGGTTTTTGCTTGTTCATCTGAAATTCAGGGATGGGGTATTTAGCATGCTGGTGGCTTGTTTTGAATACATATTCCAGGCAGGAGTGGAGGGAATAGAGCTGAAAGACAGTTTGCTTTTCTGCCTGTTCACATCCTGAAGAGATCCATCTCACAGATTGAAGTCAATTGCCACCAAATAGCATTGCTTACCCTCAAACCTTCCCTTGTGCAGAAAAATAAGGCGTTTGAGTCTTCAAAGGGCATTGCCCGTACGCTTCTTGAACAGAGTTAAACATCTGTATGAGAAATCCATGAATGTCAGTGGAGGAAGTCTCAAAATGTACTCTGTCAAGAAGGATGAAGCAAAAGTAATAGTATAGAAAAACCACCAGCCGAAAATGAGGAAATTGCCCTGAAGATGCTAGTGTTTATATTTGCACAAGGGCTGCAGCTATATGCATTGTTTCAACTAAATATTTTATAATATGTCACCTTGGGCTGTTTTACACATCAGTCAAAGCTGGGAACTTTTTCTCAGTGTCTCTCTTTCTATTGTTGTGTGAACAATGTGCTTCAAACACTTGTCTAAACAAGGTTTATTGCTGCAGCAGGCAGCAGCAATGACTGCTGGGATGTTATACTAGAAAAGGGGGAAAGAATTTAGCAGCTGAGTGGTGCCACTGCATAGACAGTCCAGGCTTGGATTAACCTGGTGCCCATTGACTTTGGATGCTGTTGGATGTATTTTCCTGAGTTGTTAATCTATGAGTAATAATCTATAGGTGCCACACACCTTTAATGACTTGCTGGGATAATATGGTGAAAATGGTAGCTTCATTTGGAAGCCACATGTATATAGCCCTCAGCTCTGGTGGTTTTTACAGATTATAGAGAACAACTTCTAGTCTTAGTTAGCTGCCTGCTGAGAGCAAAGTTCATTTTAAGTGTTTCCAGAAAATCCACAGAGCTTTTACTTGTTGCAGTGAGTTTGTGCCAAGTATACAACAAGACCACTTATACCATTAACTCCTCTGCTCTGAGCCTGCATGGAGAATCACAGTGGGACTTTTTGGCTCTGAGTTACATGGAGAAGATTGGTTATCTCCTTGGTCTGACCATGATTTGGGCGACCAGGGATGGTTTTTAATAGACAGCCTAACATTCTATGAGGGAGTGGGATGAATGGAGGAAGAGCTAGGTCACAGACTTCATCTGTCTGTGAAGCTCAAGAAATTTTAAAGGACTGTGATCACAAGCCACAACTCACGATTTATAATGGGAGTGAAATTAATACTTGAGTGGCCCTTATGTCTGGGCAAAGAAAACTCTTGCCTTTGATGTAGAGAATTGGCACCTGGAGTGAGTCCCTGCCTGCTGAGTTATACCTGGTCCCAAGTGAGTTTGTACTGCAGGAAAACAATTCTTTGATATTGATGGGAGACAAGGCTCTGTCTACTCTGAAGGCCATGGTGAAGGAGGGGGGCTACAGTTAACTCTCTTCCAGGGACTTGGTTTTCTACAGCTGGGGTTTCTGAATTCTTTTTATCTCTAGGATCACCTGGAGAGCTTTAAAATACTGATTCTTGGGCTTCCCAGCAAACTTACTGAGTGGGAGGCTCTAGGTCTGGGCCTTGAGATAAAGTCTTTGAAAAAGTTTCCAGGGGGATTTCTAGGTTTGGACGGACCTGAGGAAGTGTGGGGACTTTGAGTTAGGTGTACAGGGTCAATCTCTGCTTTGCTACTTCTCAGCTGTATGAGCCTAAACTAGTAACCTAACTTCTTTATACTTCAGTGACGGCATCTGTACATGGGGGTTATACCAGAACATCCTCACTGCACAAAGACTGAGGACGAATGTAGGAAAGAGCTCAGCATAATATCTGGCACTCAATCCATTCTCTGTAGAAGGTAACTATTATTTGGCTATTAAGTCGATATTAGTCCTTAAGAGCCTAATCTATCCATACCTTCCCTACCCATCAAAGTCCAGAATAATGATAACAATGGCAATAGCTAAGAGTCCTTGTTTACTGTGTAGCAGTAAACACAAAGTTCTTTCCAACTATTTTCTCTTCATCAAAACTATTCACTGACGTAGGCAGTATTAATATTGCTGTTGTTTAAAAGTGGTGTGTGGCTGATGCTCAGAAAAGTGAAGTAGTATCTCTGGAGTCCTGTCTCTTACAGCTCTTGAGTGGCAGTGTTGGCCTTCAGACACTGGTCTATTGGACTGACCAGAAAGACCTTGTCCCCAACAAGGTTACATTCCATCACTACCCTGGGTCTCTTCTCTAGACGAAGCATTTCTAGGCCTTTTTAAAACCCAAGTTTCCTCTATATTTTTTACTTTCTTATGTGTTTCTGCACCAGCCAAATAGTTGTCATTGTTTTGGTTTGTGTTATGGAATCTTTTTTCAAATCTCACATGTCTCCGTTCTCTTTGCTGAGAGTCACTGTCCTTGAACATGATTTGTCTGTTTCACAACTTCGCTCTTGGATAAATGCATTACTCCTATTGTTCATTGCTGTGAGCCTGTTCAGGACAGTGATAGTGCTCTATGGTTCTTCAGCCTCCCACAGGAGGCACTGGGGCCCTGCCCCATGCTGGGGACACAAGAGAAAATGGGCAGATGCTCATGGAGTTCTTCCTTGAGAGCAAACTTACCATGTTTGGGGTCACTAAGGATTTTCTGTCAGAGAAGTCTTTATTTAGAGTGTAGATGGTGTTCCTTGCTCTGGAAGACTTAAATTTTCTCATTCTCAACTACATCTGAGGTCTATATTAGGAACCTTAAAAAGGAGGATTCACAAATGAAACTTACCTACCTGGTTTGGCTTGCCTCTCACTTCCCTTGGTCTGTCCTAAAGCTGACTCTGTACTGCTCTCTAACATCAACATTCTCTTTTTAACCTCAGACATTTCATAATTTTGTTTTGTGTCCGGGGATGGTCAGAGGGGCCTTCTTTGCAGTCTCATAGCACTCTATATTCTCCTTCTCATTTATCATAATCATTTCAAGCATATCATCTGTATGTTTGCCTGACTAATGTCTCCCTGCAGCCCAGTCTCTATGTCTGTTTTGTACATCACAGCATCCTGGTACCTACCAGAGGGCCTGGTGTGTGATAGGTGCTCAGTGAATATTGGCTGAATGAGTGAATGAATTTGTCATTCTTCTATTTGTGGAGAACAAGCATGGACAGAAATACAACTCGAATTGGCTCAATTATGAAAAAGGAATTATTGACTCACACTACTGAAAATTCAGGTGTAGACTCAGGAATGGATACACTAATGAATGTGTCCTAATGCTCAAGTAGGGAGGTTCAAAATCTGCTTTTCTCCATCTCTCAGCTCTGCCTCTCTTTGTTATCTTTATTCTGAGGCAGTCTATTACCGTATGGTGAATAGATTGCCACTAGCTAAGACAGCATCCTCAGACTTTGGTCATCTGAATGTAAAAAAAGCGACTGTTTTTCAAATCTTCCATCAGGAATCCCAGCCTTAAATATCACTGGCCCAACTTGGACAATATGCCCATTTCCTGAACGAATCATTTTTACCAGGGGGAAGGATGATGACAGTTGTCCGGTTTTGCTCATGCCCGTGCCATGATTAAGAGAGGGTGTGGTCAGACCCACCAGGACCATGTGGTCTGAGAGTAGAGGAGGTGTGTTTCCCTCCTGCCAGACTCAGATGCTATTTCTGGAAGGAAGACCAAAGGGAGCTGGATAGGCAAAACTAATACATCTCCACTGTGGTGTCAAAATGCCTCCATGTCGGATAAATATCCCTGAAGCCAAGAAGTGGACCTGCCATTAGCAAGAAGAGCTGATAGGCTGGTGCAATCCAGGCCTCACTAGATCACCGGGTGAGGCCCACAGTGACAAACTCCAAATTAGAGGCAAAAATGACCTGTGCAGGTTTAGTCTTCACTTCTTTCCTATTAAGAACCCCGCTATAGTTATGAGCTGTGGCTTCTTATGGTGGAGTGAAGTGGACTGAACTGGTAGAGCATTGTGATAGATGTTGCAGTGCAAAGCAGCGCTTAACCAACACAAGCCTTTGTAGAAGCTTATTTCTTTAAGGAGCACTGGAAATGTCTTATTCTCTGACTCCAGCACATCTCACAAGGCTAGGAAGGTGTTGTGGGGTTTCATGTGTCCTGCTAGCTTCTGTTTTCACTACTTTAACTAATGGACCCCAAGAAGGATCCACGTAATGGCAGGTGGCTCAGCTCTCTGCTTCTAGACTTTAATTTCCTGTAAAATTATCTTGGAGAATAGATTTATGTATAACCTAGAATAGCAAGCACTTGACTTTGATTGGCTCAATAATCATTCTTCTTCCTAAAGCTTAGTGCTAACAGCTTTTTTTTTTTTTTTTTTCTTGTAGAGAATTATTCCTTCTCCATGGGGTGTGGGCTTCTGTCTTATTATAGAAGCTGGGACATGGAGGTGGGAAAGAGAGAACCAATTCTGCCTCTGCCTACTCCTGAAAGGCCAGGAGCTGGATCTCTGACTTGAGCTCAGCCAGTCAGGCACTTTCTTCTGAGACATTAAATCTTGAACTTGTGATAAAAACATAAAGAAAATGTTTGGAGGAACTTTCATGACAATTGGGGGTAATGGCAGTAACAAGTGTTGTTAGCTGCAATATTCTGATCAAACTATTTCTGAAAGGAGACAGTTGCTGTGCTTCCTGCTCCCACAAAATTGGCCCCCAGAATCCCAACTCCTAAACCCCTCCTTCCAGCCCTCTGTTGATATGGAGCCCTTTATATTTATAATCTTCCAATAAACCCTTCCCTCTAAAGGTGGTTACAATTGGTTTCTCTTGGGAAATCCAAAGTGATGCACTTAGGTTTTTTTTTTTTTTTTGAGATGGAATTTTGCTCTTGTCGCCCAGGCAGGAGTGCAATGGCACGATCTTGGCTCACTGCAACTCCGCCTCCCGCGTTCAAGCGATTCTACTGTTTCCGCCTCCTGAGTAGCTGGGATTACAGGTATGCGCCACCACACCTGGTTAATTTTGTATTTTTAGTAGAAACGGGGTTTCTTCATGTTGGTCAGGCTGGTCTCGAACTCCCGACCTCAGGTGATCTGCCCGCCTCGGCCTCCCAAAGTGCTGGGATTACAGGCGTGAGTCACCGTGCCCAGCCGTACTTAGTTAAAAAAAATTGCTTAACTGTATTTTGTAGACAAACTTCCACCTTAAGAAAAAGTCACTGCGTTGGGAAACAGAAGAAGTGAATTTAAACCATAATTCGGTAGGTCTTTAGCAATACAATTTCCAGTACATTATTTAATGTCCATCTCAGTTTCTTCACCTATAAAATGAGAGTTGGAAAATTTTCTGCTTGTAGGGCTGTTATGAGTGGCAGTGAGACAGTGTGGCAGAGCCATGAGAAACATAAATGCCATATCAATTATAAATATGCAATGCAATTATATGGGTCATCCATAAGTGGATGGATTTGATTTAATCCTTTAGTGTTGCAATTGTACTCTACCTCTACCCACTGCATGCTAATTACTGACATTGGGATTCATGAATTCATTCTAGAGAAATATTAAATACCCACTATATGCAAGATATCAGCTTTTAGTTAGAATTTTTATGAAATATCGATCATTTCCTGTCTGTCTGTCATCTTCTTCCAATTCTATGGAACACATTACTCAGATCTCTATGCCTACAGGAGGAAACGCTGACTACTTCACAGGTGTCTTGACTCCTTTGCCAACAGTCATTTTTTCCTGCAGAGAAAACACTGATGAAATAAACAAAGGCAACCAGGAGGCAGCCTTTCTTTCTTACAGTATCCTTCCTTTCCCCAGGAAAAAACTTTCAAGACGTAAGTGGCTTTCTTGGTGCCATATTCCCCTCGGGCAGCTTCTGAAGGTGTGCTTGTTGCCCAGGGGAGAAGGCCGTGATTAGCAAGCATTATGACTCTGTCGTGAGTAAGGATTGGCAGAGCCAGCGAGGGGCAGATGATAATTTCAAACATCAACTGCTGCTGACACTGCTTTTTGGAAACAAAAGAAAAACCATATAACAATGTCATAAACACATTGGCAAATTAAAAAAAAACCCAGCCTCTTAAGCACAATACCAGAAGAACTATTCTTAACTAATGAAGTTTTTTTTTTTTTTAAACTTTATTGCTTAGTTAACAGTCGACAAAAAGTGAGAAAAAAAAAAAAAAGGCGAGGTCTTCAATTCAATTAATGAGTACAATGCACATGCCCTAAAATCAAATGTCTTTGATACGCATTGAGAGCTACATTATGTGAGCAAGCATGCAGAATTTCAGAAGAAGGTTGTGGTTAACAATGATGGCTGGGAAAAGCTCAGCCAGTAGGATTTATTTGGAATGTCCTAAGCATCTCTCACTCCTGTGAGAGCCTAAGTGGTCTCTTCTTTCCTAGTCAAAAGTAGAGATAATTTAGCTGGGAGATTTATTTGTCTGCTTTAATAGAGCTATGAAATTACACTATCCTCAAATGTTAGTATCTAGCTAATTCCCCTGAATGTTGGGTGATATCTGGGGTAAAGAACCATGTTTAATGTCGACTATTTATAATTCTAAAGAGAACACAGAAGAGAAAGTTTCCTTGCTGCATAATTATTCGAGGTGATTCTACCATGGGCATGCAGGAATGAGCACAAAAGCCCCCATCAAGAGGGGCCATTAGCTTTTGTTCCATGAAGCTGATTGTTTTTGGTGAGGTGGACAAGCTTATGCTAGGACTACTTTTGGTTTACCATCTAAAAAGCAAGCCCTTGCAAAATCTGATGTGTTAAATATTGCTTCACAGAATGTGAGAACTGAAAGGGACATTGGAGACCATCAAATTCAGCCTCCCCGTTTTCCCAGAAACTGTAAGCTAGACAACCTGGATACTAAGAATCATGACAGATGTCATACTGGAATCCAAGACTTTGAGAATTTCAAAATGCTGCCCCCTGCTATATTGTCTTTTCATTCTTTTAAAACAGACACATTTGAAGATGCAGCACAGTTTAAATGAGTGACTGCAGTGGCTATTTCAATCTACCAGGGGAGGTCTTTGCATTTATTTTATTATGGATTATCTTGTGTCTTTAAATAGATTGCTTTCTAAAGTAACATGGAGTGGAGAAAGGGAGGAGCAAATGCCATTTTCTATAAAACATCTCCTGTGGAAGCAAACAGAAGAGAAGCCTGGAAAGTGTGAGAGACCCTTTCACGGCTTCCTGAAAGAGGCTCTGTGGGCTTGATGACCTTGATGTTCATGCTATAGTTGTTATGGCAACAGGAAAGTGAAATTATGGTTGCTAAGGGACACTGAACTGAAGAAATCTCCATCACTTGCTGGTCACTCCACTCTGCAACTCAGAAATCCACCCAGAGCAGGGATGAGTCAGCAATACAAATTTTAAAGATTGAGCTAAAATCAAGCTTTATTTAGTAGTATTTGTTCTTGAAGAAAGTCCCAAGGTTTTGAAAAAGTGTGGCAATTGTTTTTAAAGTCTTAAATGACTTAAATGTGATAATCTTCCAAACAGAAGGAATGCTCCCAGGCACCACAGCACCATTTCATTTACAAACAGATGATTTTTGAAACAGGAAATATATTCACAGTGTAAATCTTTGCCTCCAGAAAGGTCAACATAATTAGTGAAGAGAAAGCTCAGGCTATACCTGAAAATGATTAATGAGTCACTAAGTGGAATGTTTCGCAGTACTATCCTGGGAGGACAGTCAGTGACATCAACGTCCATTTTCCTGAGTGATTATCCTCACCCTTCCACATATTTGTCAAATTGCGCTGTGCACACGGGATATTTTGTTGACCAAATTGTGCAGGGGAAAACATGGATATCCATTACATATGGTAGAATCAAATGCCTCTGTGTTTCCGTGCCCAGGATGGAGACCACATATGCAAGTCACATGTTATCTCTCCATCTGGCACACAGAAAATGCTCAATATATATTTGTTAACTGTTGGGTGGATTACAGAAAAGGGCAGGCTACTGTATACATGCAGCCTATGGATAAGCATTTTTGAACATCAGCTGTGAGCCGAGTTATGCCAAAAATGGTTCCTATCCTTTAACTCCTCCTCCTTCACTTTGTTGTTCCTGCCTTTTCCTTCCTCCAATATTTGCTATTTGTGTCTTATCTACCACGTACTCTGACAGGTGTTGGGGGATACAGAAATAAATATGGGTGTGCCCTTAGTCTTGGAGGAGCATGTTCACAGTGGAATCATGGACTTGTGAACAATTATGACATGGTGCCGTAAGTGTTAACACGGAGATACGAAAGGTGCAAAGGGACTAGAGAAGAGCTAAAGCTGCCTGGGGTGTGGGTTTAGCTTGCAGAGGGGCTGCTTCATGCGGCGTACTTAGCCACAAGTGTGCATGCACACAAACACCATTTTCTCTCATGGGTGTATAGGAGAACGTGTAGGTCTGTTGAGTGACTTGTGACAGGTTCTTTGAGAAGCAGATACCAAGATAGAGGTAGAAATGTGAGAATTACTGGGGATAATGCCTATGAATGGTAAAGAAGAAGGAGACAGGAGCAGGCAGGAAAAGGCTTCAGACCTTGAAGTAGGTCTGTCATCTATGAAAGGTAAAGGGAAAGGAAGGAGGAAGAGCCATAGACTGCAGAACAGCCCACAGGGAGCAGTGGCACGAAGATCGGCTATAGAGGCATCTAATGTTAGTGAACCCTTGACTGGAATGTGCCCAGGAACTGGGTGATCTTTGCTGAAATCTGGTGCAGATTCTGAAGCACCCACAGCTTAATAGCACTCCTTGAGTCCACATCTCTCTCTCTTTCTCTCTCTCTTATTATGGTCAAAAACATGTAACACAAAATGTACCATCTTAACTATTTGTAAGTTTGCACACAATAGGGTTAACTATATGCATATTGCTGTCTAACAGATCAGATCTCTAGAACTTTTTCATCTTGCAAAACTGAAACACTACATCCATTGAACACGACTGCTCCTTTTCTACTCTCTCTAGTCCCTGGCAACCACCGCTGCACTTTCTGTTTCTGAGTTTACTATTTTAGATACCTCACATGGGTGGAATCATGTGGTGTTTGTCTTTCTGTGACTGGTCTATTCTCTTAGCCTAACATCCTCAAATTTCCTTCATGTAGTAATGTATGACAGGAGTTTCTTCTCTTTAAGGTAAAATGATATTCTATTGTTTGTGTATACCACATTTTCTTTATCCATTTATCTGTTGATGGGCCCTTACATTGCTTCCATCTCTTGGCTGTTTGTGCCATGTTTACTGCACAGTGAACATGAATATGCGAGTATCTCTTTGAGATGCTGGCATCTCTCTTGAAGGGACATCTCAGTAGTGTAACCCTATGGCTGCAGTGCTGCTAGAGTCCACATTTCTTTTTTGGATGGATTGTCATAATGTATAAGTGAAGATGGCCATCATTGAGCTGTTTAAGAGAAGCCAGATGATTGAGACAAAACATTCATTTTTCACATCTAAGGGTATTCTTGGGGCTACTTTTGGGCTGCCCTGTTTCTGAGAAATTGTCACCCTCCTCACACAAAGAAATATGACCTTGTGGACTTGATTCCATTACCTAATTATACCTCTCCCTGACGGCAACAGATTGGATGATGATAGACAGCTGAATAAGATGAGTCCATCTATTGGCTGGTGTCAACCAATCAGATGTTCTCACCTGGGAATTTGGAACTGGGATGCAGGGATGGTAGTTAGCTAATTGGAGGCATTAGAATTGGAAAGCAGTGGAAGGCATCCAGGCAGCCACGTTTTAATCATGTTTTTGAAGAGGCAGAGAAAGCTGAGTTTGAGGAAATGTGCACACGTAGAGAGAGAGAGAGAGAGAGAAAAGTGAGAGACCAGGAGATAATGTGGAAGCCAAGAAGGGAAGAAAGCAAGGTGGAGAAAATAGCTTCCTCAGTCTGAGTTAGCCTTTGGTTTTCAGTTTCTCCAGAGCCTTGAGATTACATAAAATATTCCTGATTCTGTAAAATGAATCTCCTCTTATTTAAGGCAGCCTGAGTGGGTTTCCATTTCTGGAAACCAAGTGACTTTGAATCTTTGCCAAAATGAAATTAGGATTTATCTCATCTTTTTTGACGTGCAATCTAAAGTTTTCATCATGAATCTGAGAGAAAGGTAAAGTGGCCATGAAATGATAATGGCCCATTTGTGGGATGGAGGAAAGGATTTGGGTTCTAGACTCATATAATCTGAATTTTAGCTACCACTGTGCTACTTTTTGTGTGACTTTGGAGAATCACTTATTCTGTGGGCTGACATTACCACATCCTTAAAATAAAAGCTGCTTCCTATCTTAGTCCATTTTCTGCTGCTATAACAGAATATCTGTGACTGGGAAAGTTATAAAGAAGAGAAATTTGTTTCGTTCGTGGTTCCAGAGGTAAAGTCCAGGAGCATCTGGTGAGGGCCATGATGCTGCATCCTCCCATGGTGGAAGGCTGAAGCGCAAGAGAGTATGCCTGAGAGAGCAAGAAGGTACCAAACTCACTTTTATAACAATCCACTCTCACGATAACTAATCTACACCCAAGATAACAACATGAATCCATTCGTGAGAGCAGAGCCCTCAAGACCTACTCATCTCTAATTAGGCCCCACCTCATAATACTGTTGCGTTGGGGATTAAGTTTCTAACACAGGAACTTTGAGAAACATGTTCAAACCATGTCCCTCCAGGTTTGTAAAATACTGTGTTTTAGTAACACTTACAGTGCAAAATGTATTAAGGAACCTTGACAGTCTGTAACAATAGCCAGCATACAAATGGGGGCCATTTTTTGGCTACATGGTTGGGTGAAAGGCAAACAGGTTAGCTGGTGCTTTGTAAAAGGTGACGTGATAGAAATATATATTTAGGCTTGCGTATAGTAAATACTAAACATTTTTAGCAGCTGCTTTCAAGCCCATTTCTCATCTCTTTACATACCTTTTCTTCCTAACATGATCATGACCATCATTTCCCTTAATAGTTAATTAATAAATATTCATTAAAATGACTTGGTATGCCTAGCACTGTGAAAGTGGAAATGATGGAAAAATGATCCCCTATTAAGTGACCTCTGTGTGGCAGATCATGTAAGTTTTTCCAAATGTCTTATTTCATGTAATTTTCACAATGATTTTGCAAAATAGCATTTGTTCTTTTACAGATGAGGGACCTAAGACTCAGAAAGGTTAAGCGACTTGCAAGATCACCCAGCTGGGAAATACTAATACCAGGACTGGACCCTGGATTTCTAACTTCTACTATTCTGTACTCTGTGGTAGGAGTAAAGATGCAGCCCTGGCCCTCAAGAAGCATGTATCTAGCCTAGGGCAGAGTCAGGTGGGTTGGTGGATGGGAGTGCTAGGCAGAAACAGAACACAACCACCCGAGGAATATCAGAACAAAACCTGACTCTGAATCCAGTTAGTGTATTCAAAGGAGAGCATGGAGGAGGAGGTCTAAGGGAACCTGGTCAAGTTGTCTAACCTCTCTAAGACAGGGATCCCCATAGGTAAAATAGGAATAACAATATTTGTTCTTCTTTCTTCATGGTCATTTTGTGAGATCAAATCACTTAAGTGTGTTACAGCACTTTGAACTATCCAAGTGTTTTCTAAATGTGAGGGAATGGTTTCATAAATAAGGATAGGTAGGATTTTGTACTGCCAGAGAGAGGGAAAAAGAGAAGGAATTCTACAAAGGGAGAAGAGCATAAGGACAGACAGAAATAGAATGACTTCAGACATCTCTCTCTTTCTTAATCTCTGAATCTCTTGATCTCCATATCTATCTAATTTCTATTTCCATTATGATTGCTATTTCTATCATCTCTAGAGAAACAGCTAATAGAGAGAAATAAATAAATCTAAATATAAGAAAGAGTGAGCCAGGGAGAATGGGGGAAGGGAATGGATGAATGGGGGTAAAGAAACTGACTTGACTCCATA
Organism: Rhinopithecus roxellana; assembly: GCF_007565055.1. Taxonomy (NCBI): domain Eukaryota; kingdom Metazoa; phylum Chordata; class Mammalia; order Primates; family Cercopithecidae; genus Rhinopithecus; species Rhinopithecus roxellana. The sequence goes on along the minus strand of NC_044549.1, from coordinate 72,499,006 downwards.
GAAAATTTCTAAATGAAACTCTAAGTTGTCAACTATTTGTTAATGGCAGCATCTTACTTGATACAGAAAAGTATTTGAGCATGCAATGGATATATGCCATTTTACTTGATTGCCCAGTATCTATGCCCTGTCTTATTTATGCAAAAAATCCTATTATGTGTAGTTCTTTTTGGAAAACTGAAGGAGGCTCTCAAAACAGATCCTGAGACAGATGTTTGCCTGCACATGGTTTGCTGGGGAGTACTCTTAGGAACAACACAGGTAGGGGAATGAGGAAAGCTGGATGGGGCAGAGGGTGAAGTTGAACTGTAATGTAGTTTGCATAAAGACCTCAGTCAACTCCACAAGGAGCTCTGAGACTAAGATGGCTCTTCTGAGATGTCCCAAATTGAGGCACAATTTGCAGGCTTTTGTATTCCTTTATCAACTGTCAGAGGCATTAGAACCAGAGTGACTCCATCTTGAGTGAGGGCTAGGAAAAAATGAGGCTGGGGCTTGCTGGGCTACATTCCCAGAAAGTTAGGTATTCCTCGCCTCTAGATGTTTATGACTAAGGGAATAGATTGATAACGTTTACTAAACAGACCCAGACTCAGGAATGTCCTGATATCCCAATATCTTGAGAACAGAAGCATTCCCAATTTTGCTTTAAAGATAATAATATCAATTCTTGCAAAATATAGTAATTAAGAAAATAAATTCTTTATCGCAAACCCTTGTAGCAGAGCACTTATCCCCGTGACTTCTTGTTGTTGTTATCATGTATATAAACAGCGTTGTACCTAGGCTGGGCACATTCTTCCTGTTACTACTGGGAACACCCTACTCTGTCTATGGAGCAGCTATTCTTTCATCACTGTGATTTCTTAATAAATTTGCTTTCGTTTTGCACTGTGGACTAGCCCTGAATTCTTTCTTGCATGAGATCCAGGAACCTTATCTTGAGGTCTGGATCAGGACCCCCTTCCAGTAACATATCCAGGCATTGAAGGCAGGCTGCCCCCAGTAGAGAGTGTACACTTGGGTGAGGCAGCTCCTCCCGGTGGAGGACAATTCCTGGGGAGGGATTTATCTGCAAGCCATCAGCAGGCAATATCCCCAGCAGCTGGAGGAATTGAGAGCCTAGGTCTTGAGAAATCTGTCAGTGCACCACAGCATCCCTGCCAAGGGTCAGCTTCCCCTTCTCCATGTTGCCTGCCTTCTGGGTCAAGTGCACATGAGCTAGGTTTGGCCCATCAGATTCTCTTACCAACGACTTTATCTTGAGCAGTTGAGCAGATGACACAAAGATGAAGGATCCAGTAACATTCACTTATGTTAGCAGTGGATGTTAGTGAATGAATTCACTTAGGCAGCAGTAGTAGGCATGGTTATCTTTTGAGTTTTATGGAGGTAGTAGTTGGCCAAATTATTCCTGAAACACAGCTTTTGCCAGTGTCCTGTGGTTCCTTAATATTTTCTAATCCATGGTCTTAAATCTCTGGTTGATACTGTGAGTCTTTTCTTTCTTTCTAGTAAACTCCATTTTATCTTTAGACATTGAAGCTTGGTTTTGGTTTCTTAAAACTAAGGAACTGATAAAGGGAATAAATGACAAAAGAGAAAAGGAAAGAATGTTAAATTCTGGAATAATGCTTATTATCTATACTAGTATGAGTATAAAGAAGGTATCATACCTTTTAATAGAATATGACAGTGGTAATATTAATTTGATTATTATTTTCCTTCAAGAGTTTCATTTCTTTAACCCCAGAGAAGGATATGTGTATATATCCTATATATATGTATATATATTTTCATTCTTCATTCCAAGAAGTGGAACAGGAGGGTGAGGAGTAGGAAGGTAGTTCAAGTATTAATTATAATATGTTTAGGGTGTTAAAATCTTTGACTAATGGCTTAATAAATCATGGATTAATAGTGAGATTTCCAGCAGGAAAATCAAAGTTCTGTGTGTGTGTGTGTGTGTGTGTGTGTGTGTGTGTGTGTGTGTGCATATATACAGAATCTTACCTCTTTTGACAGACTGTTTGGCAAAGAGATACTCTCCATTATATATACTTCTTTTGTATCGTATTCTCAAGCATGTTTGTAAAAATGAATGAGTTTGCAGAAAACAGATCTCACTAAATAGGTTAATTAGTTGAGAAAAATGAGAAGCCACTACTGGGCATTTTAAAATCACTTACAGGGTCAAGATGAGCGAAGTCGGATTAAGAAGTACAAAAATTCACTAAGACTATGGGGGAAATTCTGTTAAGGCCCCTTTGGATAATGCAGAGTTCAAGGCTGAAGAGTGTGTGTGCAGAACATAAGGTGAGATGAAGATGCCAGTAGGGTGTGCAGCAGATACCCAGAGGCAACAGCCTCCAGAAATCATTCGAAGAAGTGGAACAGGAGGGTGAGGAGTAGGAAGGTAGTTTAACTATTAATGACAGCATGTTTAGGGTGTTGAAATCTTTGATTAATGGCTTAATAAATCATGGATTAATGGTGAGATTTCCAGTGGGAAAATCAAAGTTCTCAACCAATTTACTTACATGTAGATACAGTGCTCCCTGGGTTAGGTCATTAAAACTTCGTTAGAATGTACTTAGTAAAGCAAGTGGTACTAAATATGAGGCTAAATTGCCTCGCCTTGTTGACCGGATTGAAAGCAAATCAGCTCAAGTGGGTTCCTGCCATCCCTTTTGGAGTGTGCCTGCTGACAGAGGAAATGGATCCCAGCAGGAGCAGATTTCCGAGTATTTAATCTCCCATTGCTACTATAGCAGCATCCACAGGTTTGAGATGGCTAGGGTAAAAACTGGGATTTCTGTTTGTTGGTCTCTTTGAAACAAGGGAATAAGGAGGAAACCCTAGAAGAAGGTATTAAGCTTTCTCTTTTGGGGAGGTGGTGTTGCAAGATGTTGGGTTTCGGAGGAGGAAACACATGTTCTTTGGGATGGGTGGTCAGAGAAAGGCTCATTGACCAGGTCATATCTGGGTTGTGACCAGTAAGATCAGAAGGAGGCAGCCATAGAAGGACGCTGAGGCTGGGAGAAGTAAGGAAGGATGTTCCAGGAAGAAGGAACAGAGCATTGCAAATACTCTGGGGGAGGAAAGAGCTTGGAATCCTTCAGGAAGTGAAGGGTGCCCAGTGTGGTTGGAATTAGTGAGAGGGTGAGGATTATGGTGGGGAGGAGGATATTTGGTACCAAGACCCAGGTAGAGAGGCAGGAAGTGAGCCATTATTTTGGCCAGCTGGATCATTATATTATACAAAGCTGGGATTTTGTTTGAGGTGCAACAGGAAGCCATGGAGGAGTTTTAAGGCAAGGAGTGACATGAACAAATTTCTATTTATAAGATGCCACTGTGGCTTCTACAAGGATAATATATTGGAGGAAAACAAAAATGAAATCAGGCAAATTAGTAAAGAGGCAATTATTAAAGTGTAGGGGAGATGTGGTAAGCACTTGATCTAGGGAGGTGGCCAATGGTGGTCAATAGAAGCGGATGGATTAAGGGTATAATTAGGAGGCAGAAAAAGAGGATTTAGTGATGAATTGGCTGGTGGAGAGGGATAACTAGAATGAGATAAATCTAGGATAACACCCAAAATTTCTGTCTTGAGCTACTACTGGTATGTAGCAGTCATTTTCTGGCATGCCTTCTAGCCATTGGCCCCATTTTAAAATTCTGCAATTTTACTCTCTTCACCTCTTGCTAAGTCAAGGTCTCCGACACTGCTCTTCTTGTCACCCTCATGCCTGCTTGGTGTTCAGAGAAAAAAACCAGCTCCTCTTCTGAGTGAGTTCTGTCTCTTGTCAATAGAATTAAAAAACAGAGCCTCTTCTCGGGTATCAGCACCACACGACTGGCCTCTTTCCCATGCAGTGCTGGATCTTTGAGTGATTTAGAATCAGCGTTTCCTACTCAGCCTTAATATGAATGCATTGCCTGTTGATTATCTCAGACACAACTTATTACCCTGAATTTAAGACTCCTTCAGCGCTGTTTCAATTAATGTGGTGGTGAGTGTGAGCATTAGAATGGCGAAGCACAGCCAGGATTTAATTGATTTAATTTGCATATCTCATTCTGAAAGAATTATATGTTGTAAATTCACCCACTGGCAGGACCTGACCACTGCTACCTTCTTTGTGAATACAGAATTAGCTTCCCTGAAGGTTTCCCTAACCCTGGTTGTCTTTGGATCACTTCAGACTTTTAATGTTTGTTCCATCTTTTTAGAGAAGAATATAGAACCCTCTTGGGAAATAAATGCCAGTTTGGGGGAAGGCTGTGAGTATGACTACATTGCTTATAAGAGGAGCAAGTGCACTGAGAATAGTGTCATTTTTGAGCCATCTGCAAGGGATCTTTTGGGGACTCTGGTTTTGGGAGCTGAAGTCAGAGCAGATGCTTCTCTGATGGAGACTAGCATGGGAAAAGGAGTTATTGTGTCTTTCTAGGCCAAGACACACTTTCCAGAAATCTTTCTGTGTACTGTTAGAAGTTTTATTATAAAAAATGTGTAAAAAACAAGCTAATGAAAATCTTATATTGCATACATACCTGTGTATGCAACATATTTAAATATATTATACACATGAACACCCACACAAATAGATACACATCTGGTAATCACCAGGTATTCTTCAGTACACCTGTACCAGTTGATGACTTATTGAAATATTTTCATTGCACTTGGTAAATAGATGCTGACCCTGAGTACCCCTCTGGCTACCTGCTGTACCCTCTGGGGCTCCCCTTGATCTACTTGATGTGTCCAAGTGGAAACACTTGGCTCTTGAAGGATGCCTCCAGGCCTCTGTCCTGATTCTACAGCCAGAGTCCTTTCTGATGAGTCTGTGAATTTACAGGTTGTTAGCCATTTTGAATACCACGTATGTGCATGTGTGTAAATGTTTGGGATTTGACCTCATGTTGAAATTTCTTTCATTAATTCATTTGCATAGTGAGGCTGACTACCTACTATATGCAAGATACTATGCTAATTTCAGGGGATATGAAGTTGAGTTAAATAGTTCCCTGCACTTGAGGAGTTTAGTACAGGAGTGGAGAATGGCACATCAATGTGAAAGTGTCATGATAGAGATAAGCACACAGAATCACAGGATTGTTGGGAGCTCCTAATCCAGCATGGGGTTATGGTGATATAAGTAGTCAGGGAAAACTCCTTGGAGGGAGGATAATGGAGCTGAGTCTTACAGGATGAGTAGGGATTACCCTTATGAAGGGGTGGAGGTGAGGAAGGGATGGAGGTGAGGAAGGGTGTCCACTGGGATTCACTGGCAGGGAGTGTCCAGAGGGGTGGGAGAAGAGGGTGAGGCCAAAACAGGGAAGATCTGGCATATGCAATAATTGTTATTTTGTCTACACAGCATTCTTTCTGCTAATATAATGTATCTCTTTCTTTTGGGTTACTCTGCCTCTCCACTCTCTGACTGGTAGTTTGGAGGCAATGACTCCCACTTCCTGTTACGGGACTGGGTATGTAACCGAGGTCTGGGTAAATGTATCCTCTGTTGCTCTGGCACAGGGATTGGTTCTAAGATAGCCATGGACCCAAGTCAGTCCAGTAAGAATCAGCTCCAAGATATATGATGGATGCATTGGAGAAAGGAACCCTCTACTTTTCTGCTGGTAAGACTAAGCCCCTGTTGGCCAACTTACTATTGTGAGAAGAACCAACCAACCAACCACCATTTTGGAAGGCAGAGTTGAGACATCACAAAAACAGATTCCTGATAGATACATCTGAGCAGTTGGATTCCACTGTTCCAAAGAAAGCCCATATACCCTGGGGTTTTTAAAGTTATGTGAACAATAAACTTTTCAGTTTAGGCCAAATCAAGGGCAGGGCCTACAGTGTGCAAGTGAAGGAAACCCAGTGAGCCCATGTCATCCAGCAGAGTGAACCATGAGGACTCTTGGGAACCATGCAAACTAAGAGGTGAGTGGATGCAGAGGACTTCACCAAGGATGCAAAGATGGAAATGTCAGAGAAATGGGAGGAGAACCTAGACAGTTGCTTGTACAGAGAGTTTTCTGACAGCTTGAATATAGTTTTTGCTCTTAAGTATGTCTGAGCAGAATCACGTTTGCATTCTGGCTTCTTGTTTCTGTTTAGATTGGTCATATTCAATCTATATAATCTGCATTTCAGCATTTTATTTGTTTAAAAAACATTTTTTTAAAATCAGCAGTTCAGAGGGAAGTGTCAGTGACGCATTCCTTAACATCCCTGAATTTGAAGTAGTGGATTTTGATTTAAGAATATTTATCAAAATGCCCCCAAACCTGTCTTAAAACACCGTACTCCCTCCCTCCTTAATTACTACAAGTTTGTCTGGGGACCACTTTATTTTGTCATTTGTACTTTGGATTTCATGGCAAGCTAACTTAATAATGTGGTAATATAAACGATAACATTATTAATCACTTATTCCATGCCCAAGAGTGTTCTAAGCTCTTTGTATGCAACTGGCCTGTGAGATAGCCACCGTTATAAACCCCCATTCCATTTTATTTTATTTTTTTTTGCTTTTTAAATTAACCAATTTTATATTTTTAGAGCAGTTTTATGTTTACAGGAAAAGTGAGCAGAAGGTACAAAGGGTTTCTATTTATCACCCCTAACCACAGTTTCCTATATTATTAACATATTGCATTAGTGTAGTAAATTTGTTATAGTTGATGAACTAATATTAATGCAATATTATTAACTAAAGCACATAGCTTATATTAAGATTCATTCTTTGTTGTACAGTTCTGTAAGTTTTTATAAAAGTATGATTCATATATCTACCATCATGGTATGGTACAAAAGTTTCATTGCCCCCAAATTCTCCTATTCTCCAACTATTCATTCCTCCGTCCCTCAACATGAATGCCTGAAAACCACTGGTTTTTTAAATTGTCTCCACAGTTGTTCCTTTTCCAGAATGTCATATACTTGGCATTATCCATTGTGCAGCCTTTTCAGACTGGTTTCTTTTACTTAGTAATATGCATTTCATGTTCCTCTATGTCTTTTCACGACTCTGTGGCTCATTTTTTAATCACTAGATTGCATGGCTGTACAATAGTTTGCTTATACATTCACGTATTGAAGGACATCTTGGTTGCCTCTCAGTTTTGACAATTATAAATAAAGCTGCTATAAACGTTCATTAACAAGTTTTTGTTTGGACATAAATATTTATCTCATTTGGGCAAATACCAAAGAGTGTGACTGTTGAATTGTAAGGTAAGTGTATGGTTAGCTATGTAAGAAACTACCAAACTCTCCCAAAGCAGTTGTGCCATTTTGCATTCTCACCAGCCATGAATGAGGGTCCTTGTTGTTCCACATTCTTGCCAGCATTTGGTGTCAATATCATGGATTTTAGCCATTCTATAGGTGGCAGTGATATCTCAATATTGTTTCAATTTGCTGTTCCCTGATAACATATAATGTCAAGCACCTATTCAGATGCTTATTTGCCATCTGTATATCTTCTTTGGTGATGTATCTGCTCAGACCTCTTGCCCATTTTTTTAGTTGGGTTGTGTATTTTCTCATTGTTGAATCTTAAGAGTTACAATTTTAAGAGGTATCTAAGTTATCAAATTTGTGGGCATAGAGTTCTTCCTAATATTTATTATCCTTTTAATATCCATTAAATCAGTAGTGATGGCCTGTCTCATTTCTGATATTAGTAGTTTGTATCTTCTCTCATTTATCCTTAGTTAGCCTGGCTGGAGGTTTGACATCCTATTGATCTTTTCAAAGAACAAGCTTTTGATTGCATCATTTTTCTCTATTGGTTTCTTATTTTAAATTCCATTGATTTCTGCTCTGATGTTTATTATTTCTTTTCTTCTGCTTACTTTGGATTTAAATTGTTCTTCTTTTGCTACTTTCCTAAGGTGAAGCTTAGATTATTGATTTTAGGTCTTTCTTCTTTTCTAATATTTGCATTCAATGCTACAAATCTCCCTTTGAGCACTTCCTTTGCGGCGTTCACCAAATTTTTATGTTTTAAAAACTTTTTTTTAGGTTTGGGGGTACATGTGAATGTTTGTTACAGAGGTAAACACTTGTCACTGGAGTTTGTTATACATATTATTTCATCAACCAGATATTAAGCTCAGTACCCAATGGTTATCTTTTCTGCTCCTCTCCCTCCTCCTACCCTCCACCCTCAAGTAGACCCCAGTGTCTGTTGTTTCCTTCTTTGCGTTCATAAGTTCTTAACATTTAGCTCCCACTTATAAGTGAGAACATGCAGTATTTCGTTTTCTGTTCCTGCATTAGTTTACTAAGGATAATAACCTCCAGCTCCATCTATGTTCCCTCAAAAGATATGATCTTGTTCTTTTTTATGGATGCATAGCATTCCATGGGATATATGTACCATATTTTCTATATCTAATCTGACATTGATGGACAATTACATTAATTCCATGTCTTTGCTATTGTGGGTAGTGCTGCAATGAACATTTGTGTGCATGTATCTTTATGGTAAAATGATTTATATTGCTCTGGGTACATACCCAGTAATAGGATTGCTGGGTTGAATGATAGTTCTTCTTTCAGTTCTTTGAGGAATTGCCATACTGCTTTCCACAATGGTTGAACTAATTTACCCTCCCGCCAATAGTGTATAAATGTCCCCTTTTCTCTGCAACCTCGCCAGTCTCTGTCATTTTTTGTTTTCCATGATAGCCATTTTGAGTGGTGTGAGATGGTATCTCATTGTGATAAACTCCATTTTAAAGATGAGCAAACTGAGGTTTAGAGAGACTGAAACATTCCCAACTCATACAACTAGTGAGTGACAAAACTGGGCATAAAGCTTACCTTTATTCCGTTTTTGTGAGGAAAATATTTTTTCTGTTACAGACATCCATAAGAAAACAACTAACCTTCAAGTTAAACTAACTAACCTTAAGTTAAACAACTAACCTTAAAGATTTTTAAGTTTTCTGAAATTTCTGTTATATTACTTTTAACTTGCTAGTCCTTTGACTGTATCTCATTGCTCTGTGTATCATCTCCTTGTCAATAATTTTTTTTTTTTTTTTTTTTTTTTTTTTTTTTTGAGACGGAGTCTCGCTCTGCCGCCCAGGCTAGAGTGCAGTGGCCGGCTCTCAGCTCACTGCAAGCTCCGCCTCCCGGGTTCACGCCATTCTCCTGCCTCAGCCTCCCGAGTAGCTGGGACTACAGGCGCCCGCCTCGTCGCCCGGCTAGTTTTTTTGTATTTTTTAGTAGAGACGGGGTTTCACCGTATTAGCCAGGATGGTCTCGATCTCCTGACCTCGTGATCCGCCCGTCTCGGCCTCCCAAAGTGCTGGGATTACAGGCTTGAGCCACCGCGCCCGGCCCCTTGTCAATAATTTACAGGACCTCTCAATAACAACAAATAGTAATGCTCTTTTATCTATGCAAATGTGATGATCTGCCTGTCTAGCTGTTCCCCCACCTGTTAAAAGTTACTGCCTCCCATGAACCATTTCATGTGATTTCCAAAACATTGCAACTGTTATTTTATCTTTGGTTGCTTAATAAATATAATCAACACCACAGCCTTTAGCATTTTGTGGAAACTGCTCTAATTTCTCAGCAATAATGAATCCATCTACCAGAGCAACAGCCTTGGGGGACTCTATTTATAGTAGAACAGAATGAAAAATTTTGCCCATAAAGCAAAACCAGAAAATCTGGAACTTCCCTTGGTGCTATTTCATGATTTTTCACCACTCAAATGACTTTAAGCTCTGTGATTGCCATCCCTCAGTGTCATAGCAGAAGCAAATAATTTCTCAAGTGACTGTTCAGAGATCTAGGCTTAGTCCAGGTCTGATCTTTGATGAATACTAAAAGTAGTCATGGCTTTCTCTGGAGGAGCCTTTTTCTGCAAAATACCAAACCAAAACATATACAAGATAGTGAAATTTCCTATATTTTAAAACTTTAAGTTCTTTATAAAACATGTTTGAATGAAGTCTCCCCCTTGCTTTTATTGTTTTATTTTTGCTCACTGAGCAGAAATTGTTTTTATCCAATCATCTTTTCTGTTCTGCCAAATAAAAATGAAATATGATCATATACACACACACAAAGCTTCTTGAGAGAATCACTCCAGAATATCTCAGCTTATTAGCAGTGAGGAGGAAACAGAGCAGTAGTCAGAAAAGAAGTCATTTCTAGTAGCTGTCTCCTGTGTGAAAATTGCCTATCTCACCATGAAAAGGCTGCTCCTTGACAACAGTGTTTTAGTCACTGTTTTGTTTGAGGGAAAACCAAAGTTTTGGTTATTATGTGTGTTAGTCTATTTTCATGCTGCTAATAAAGACATACCCGAGACTGGGTAATTTATAAAGGAAAGAGGTTTAATGGACTTACAATTCCATATGGCTGGAGAGGCCTCATAATCATGGTGGAAGGCAAAAGAGAAGTAAAGGCACATCTTACATGGTGGCAGGCAAGAGAGCGTGTGCAGGGGAACTGCCCTTTATAAAACCATCAGATCTCATGAGACTTATTCACTATCTCAAGAACAGCATAGGAAAACCCGCCCCCATGATTCAATTACCTCCCACTGGGTCCCTCCCGCAACCCATGGGAATTATGGGAGCTACAATTCAAGATGAGATTTGGGTAGGGACACAGCCAAACCGTATCATTAAGTTTTTCAAAATGGTTCATCCCTTGAGTGTATCCAGACTGATTTTCTACCACTTTGGATAAAATTATTGGGTCGATCTATACAACTTTCTAATGTTTTGTTGTTTGTCTGTATAATCTGAGTTGGAGTGGGTTTGAAAACTATCTCTGGATCCCAGAAAAGTAAAATTCCCCTGGATTATGGCAGATTTTGTAATTTGGACCAACCCTCCCACTAATGACAAACCAGAAAGCTGGACAAAATATTATCTATTAAAAAATCTGTTTTAAGGCTTTAGGGAACTAACTAGGTTATGAGGAATTATTGAACCCAGATGTAAGAAATAGAAGTAATCGAGAGAGGTGCAATAACATTTTTGGCTGGTGTAACCCTAGATGTGCTTGCAGATTCCAGAAGAGGGAGCTGAGACCAGAGCAGCACTTTCAACACCCTAATAGAGTTGGGAGTGGGGGTCAAAAGTTGAAGTTCAGGACCTGCTTATGGTAGAAACCTAGTAAGAGCCCTATACATTGAGTTGGGAATGTAAAAGGCAGATCCTAAATTAGAAAGTGTGAAGTTTTTATCTTTTCTTGACCTTTTCTCCTGAACATTTATGTCTTAGCAAGTAGTCAGCATGGGGGTTTGAATGCCTAATTGTTGGTAAATGGTTGAGGCATAACAAAAATATTAATATCCACTGTTTACTGTCATGTTATTTGAAACAAAAGTGACCACGTATGCTATCTTGCTTGAAGAAGTCTTTGACAGGAAAAGCAATATCATGTCATTTATAAATTTTCTTGTTCTAAAGAAAGCAGTTACATATATACATATATATATATATAAATTATGTAAATAAAAGTTATTTTATACAAAAAAACAAAAAACAAAAAAACAAAAACTGTGAACCAGAAGCAAAACTGTTCTCAGAGTGCACATCTTTGGATTATCTGGGTGGTTCCTAAAATCAGATAGATACTATTCTAGATTTCTAATGCCTCTAGTTGCCTGACAAAAATAAATAAAAAATCCTCCTTAGAAGAAAATAGCATGATTTGAGTTCACATTATTTCTACAAACATTTTTTCAAATGCATTTATAGGCACACAACTCACAGGTAGTCAGGCATGTAAGACTACACATTGAGTGAGTACAGACAGAAAAGCTGGCACGAGATAAGCCCCACCCAGATGTTGGAAAGTTCAAAAACATTTAAAAATAACTGTGCTTAGAAAATTAAAAAAATTTGTAAGAAAATTGGAAAAATGACACAATATATTTTAAAACAAAATAGAAACAGAAATCGAAAATAGCAATAATCAAAATTAACATCTTAAGAGATGAGTTAAACAGTTGATGATAAAGATGAAGAGAGAATTATAGAGCTGTAAGATGTTAAAAATAAAAAGAAAAGGGTATCTCAAAACTGCTGGGAGCCACAAATGATAGGATGAACTCATTGGAAGGTATAGCCTGATTCTGCTAAGATGGATTCCATGAATCTATCATTTGTAAAAAGGATTCAGAACAAAGTTTTATTTGTAGAGCATTGTTCAGAAATTGTAGTAGATAACTGTGTTAGGATCCATACTCTACCTGATTTAAATAGAAAGGGATTAAATATACAGAGATTTAGGGGCTTACACAATCACTGGAAAGACTAAGCAAACAGACTGCAGGCTGGGCTTCCAAACTGTGTCACAGAGGTGGTTTACCAAAAGAGTTCATCTTCTGTAATGATTAGGAAGCCACCACCACAACTGGTGGCTGTGAGAGAGACTACATTGCCTTAGCCATGACCCTTAGCAGCAAATTAGGTTCCTGAGCTCTATTTCTTGCTACACATGAAGCTGGGACCATCTGTAAGGATCTGACAAGTGTGTCCATGAATGCTCTTGCTAGAACAAATAGTGTAAGCAGCTAGATTTTGCATGATTGTATCTGTTGGCAGAGGCTGCCCGGTGTGAGCCTGAGTTGGAGGGAGCCTTAAATGAGTAGTTTTTAGCTTCTCAACCTCTAGCATCTGTAAGGCATACTACAAAGGGAGGAAATAAAGAGGCATGAGTCCATCTGCCACATCTACCACATCTGTTGTTTGTGTTTGCCTGGCACCACATCATCCTGTTTCTTATGGAAACAGAACTTTTTTTTTTTTTTCCTGTAAGGAAATAATACAGTCAACGGTACACACTGACTCAGATCTACCAGTTGGACTAATCTGTCCCCTAGACACTGTAATTGGTTTATAGATGTGCCCTTGATCCATTTTGGTTCTGTAAGGCTTGTCCCCAAGGCTTCTCTGCCAAAGTTATGAAAAGAGACTTGTTCTTATTACCAAGAATCCTAAACATGCAGGATATGAATGTGGGCTGCTGTTGGTGGTTTCCCACCATGAATCGAGGGCATATTTGAAAGTGAAATGAAGTAGATTCCAGAAGAGAAAAGAAATGGGAGTGGGGAGTGTTCCTTTGATTTTGCTTGAACCCCTAGGTCAAACTGTGCCTAAGCCTGTTCTCCCTTTTGATTCCTCGGTTATATGATCCTATAGATTCTCTTTCACTTTTGCTAGTATGAGTTGGGTTTTTGTCACCTGCAATATATAGTTCTGATTAGGAATTATGTGAACTAATGTATTTTGATATGCACCATCTTTACAGCTGGAAATCATCTGTCTTTGTAAAAATGACATAAAGATTGTGGCATCTTATTTCCCATAGAAATCTACATTGTACTGGTCAGAGGTCTGTGGGAGGGATTCTGAGAGGTTCCCTTCAGGCCTATCCTGGACCTCCCTGTGAGTGGGAGTCTGAACAATCCAGCCCTTTGTGGTAGTAGAGTATTTGGCAAGTGAGGTTGTGCCATTTAAGACTGGGGTGACTGTACCAGCAATAAGCCTTACATTATATCTTGTATTTTTCTCAGGAATCTTCTCAAGAATTCAGCTATTTTGATACAAGGCTTATTTCTGCATTCGTTCATTTATTCATTCAACATTTTGGAGTCTCCACTTTGTAGCTTAGGGCAACTAATTTTCAAAGAAATGGCATCCAGCTCCACTGTTTACAAACTTTTAGCAGCTCCATGCTGCCTGGGGAAAATGGCCAGCATCTAGATCCTTCTGCATCCAAACCTGACCTGCCTTTGCAGTGGTAGCTCGGCCTGCTTCTTTCCAGAGGGTCCATGTGGCAGGTGCTTTGTGATATTCACCTCTATGTGGCAGGAGCTTTGTGATATTCACCTCTATGTGGCAGGTGCTCTGTGATATTCACCTCTATGTGGCAGGCACTATGATATTCACCTCTATGTGGCAGGTGCTGTGATATTCACCTCTATGTGGCAGGCACTCTGTGATGTTCACCTCTATGTAGCAGGTGCTGTGATATTCACACATGGCATATGTGGCAGGTGCTATGATATTCACCTCTATGTGGAAGGCACTCTGTGATATTCACCTCTATGTGGCAGGCGCTGTGATATTCACCTCTATGTGGCAGGTGCTGTAATATTCACTGTGGCAGGCACTGTGATATTCACCTCTACGTGGCAGGCACTGTGATATTCACCTCTACGTGGCAGGCACTGTGATATTCACCTCTACGTGGCAGGCACTATAATATTCACCTCTATGTAGCAGGCATTGTGATATTCACCTCTATGTGGCAGGCGCTGTGATATTCACTTCTATGTGGCAGGTGCTGTGATATTCACCACTATGTGATGGGCTCGTGATATTTGCCTCTATGTGGCAGGCGCTCTGTGATATTCACCTCTACGTGGCAGGCACTGTGATATTCACCTCTATGTGGCAGGCACTGTGATATTCACCTCTATGTGGCAGGCACTATGATATTCACCTCTACATGACAGGCACTGTGATATTCACCTCTACGTGGCAGGATCTGTGATATTCACCTGTACGTAGAAGATGCTGTTCTATTCACCTCTACGTGGCAGGCACTGTGATATTCACCTCTACGTGGCAGGAGCTGTGATATTCACCTCTACGTGGAAGATGCTGTTCTATTCACCTCTCTGTGGTAGGTGCTATGCTATTCACCTCTATGTGGCAGGCATTGTAATATTCACCTCTACATGGCAGGCACTGTGATCTTCACCTCTATGTGGCAGGCACTCTGTGATATTCACCTCTGTGTGGCAGGCACTCTGTGATATTCATCTTTATGTGGCAGGTGCTCTGTGATAGTCACCTCTCTCTAAGGAGCCATGCTTCCCACCCATGCCCCCACTCCCTTGCTTACATTACCCTCTTGGATATGGATGCATTTCCTTGCCTATTCATTTTTCATAACTTGGATCAGGTGGCACTGATTTCAGGCCCTGATCTTTACATTAAGATCAACCTTTCCTTTGTGCTCCCAATGTATTTTTTTTTCATGTCACTCTTGTTAGATTTATCACATCCCAATGATGTTATTTTATTCTTGTTTTTTCCTTTATTACGCTGTAAACTACTAAAAACTAAATGTAGTACCTCATTCACCCTTTTATCTTCAGTGCTCAAAACAAATTAACTAGGTCAATTCCTCATTCCTCAATTATACACTTTTATAGCATCACGTATTTCTTTGTAATATTTGTCAAGATTGGAATTTTATAGTTGTTTTTGTGAGTTTTGGATTAATTTGTGTCTTGTTTACTAGACCAAAAGCCTAAAAGGGGTAGGGTCATGACGAATTTTGCTTGCCAACATATTCCTCCTGCCTAGTGTAGTCCCGACACGCAGTAGGTGCTAAACACATTTATTGAATAGATGAGTGAAATCTTTGTTGAATAAATGGATGGATGATAGATAACAGACTGTGTTAATGCCCTTCAGGAATACTAGTAATTTAAAAAGAGAAGCCTAGAGGAGATTTTTTCTAATGGAAAGGACCAGTAATGTCACTATTAGTGGAATTTCAGGTACCATAAGACCCTGGGTGGTTTAAAAACAATGTTTAAATTTCTTTCTTACAGAAAAGTTGAAGAAAGCGTACAAAGATATTTTTCCCCCTGTAAGTTGTGAACAGTCCCCAATCATCCTCCCATACTTGAGTATATCTGATCTAAAGGAGAATATTTCCCTATATAATTACAATACAACCATCAGTATCAGGAAATTGACTTAATAAATGACTACCATTTAATCCATGGGCCCCATTCAGCTTTTGTCAATTGTTCCAGTAATGTCTTTTTTCCCAGTCATCAGGCTACAATTTTATTTTTTTTTCTTTTTTAAATTTTAAATTCAGGGGTACATGTATGGTTTTGTTGCATATTGTATGATGCTGTGATTTGAACTTCTAAAGCTCTTGTTGCCCAAGTAGTAAACATGGTACCCAATAGGTAGGTTTTCAAGCTTTGCCCTCCTCTCTTCCTCCCCGCTTTTGGAATCCTCAGTGTTTGTTGGTCACATCTTTGTTTTTGTTTGCACCCAACGTTTAGTTCCCAGTTGTAAGTGAGAACATGTGGTATTTGGTTTTCTGTTTTTGCATTAATTCACTTAGGGTAACAGCCTCCAGTTGCATCCATTTTGCTGCAAAGGACAAGATTTCATTCTTTTTTGGCTATGTAGTATTCCATGGTGTATATGTACCACATTTTCTTTATCCAGTCCACCATTGATAGGCACCTGGGTTGGTTCCATGTTTTGGCTATTGTGAATAGTTCTGCAATAAATATATAAATAAGGTCATGTGTATTTTTGGTAGAATGATTTCTTTCCCTTTGGGTATAAACTCAGCAATGGGATGCTGGGTCCAGTGGTAATTCTATTTTTAGTTCTTTGAGAAATCTCCAAACTGCTTTCCACAGGGGCTGAACTAGTTTGCATTCCTACCAGCAGCATGTAAAGTGTTCCATTTTCTCTGCAACCTTGCCAACATCTATTTTTGACTTTTTAAAAATAGCCATTCCGACTGGTGTGAGATGGTATCTCATTGTGGTTTTGATTTGCATCTTTCTGGTGATTAGTGGTGTTGAGGATTTTTTTTTTTTTTTTTGGTATATTTGTTGGCTTCTTGTATGTCTTTTGAGAAGTGTCTTTTATGTCTTTTGTCCCCTTTTTGATGGGGTTGTTTTTTCTTGCTGATTTGTTTATGTTCCTTATAGATTATAAATATTAGTCCTTTGTTGGATGGAGAATTTGCAAATTTTTCTCATTCTGTAGTTTGTTTACTCTGTTGATAGTTTATGTGGCTGTACAGAGCTCCTTAATTAGGTCCCAGTTAACAATTTTTATTTTTGTTGCATTTGCTTTTCAGGACTTAGTCATAAATTATTTGCCTAGGCCAATGTCTACAAGGGTATTTCCTAGGTTTTCTTCTGGGATTTGTGTAATTTGAGGTCTTCCATTTAAGTCTTTAATCTATCCTGAGTTAACTTTTGTGTATAGTGAGGGATAGGGGTCCAGTTTCATTCATCTGCATATGGTTAGCCAGTTTTCCCAGCACTGTTTATTAAATAGAGTGTCGTTTCCTGTGTTGACAAAAATAAACAATGCAGAAAGAGTATCCTATTCAAGAAGTAGGGTATCCTTTATTTCAGTGGTTTCTATTCTGTTCCTTTGGTCTATATATCTATTTTTGTACCAGTACCATGTTGTTTTGTTTACTGTAGTCTAATAGTATATTTTGAAGCTGTATATAGTATATTTTGATATTTAATATCATGCCTCTGGTTTTTTTCTTTTTGCTTGGATCGCCTTGCTATTCACTTTCTTTTTTGGTTCCATATGAATTTTAGAATAGTTTTTTTTTCTAATTCTGTGAAAAATAACATTGGTAATTTGATAGAAATAGCATTGAATCTGTAGATTGCTTTGGGCAGTACAGACATTTTAACAATATTGTTTCTCTGAATCCATGAGCATGGAATGCTTTTTCATTTGTTTGTATCATCTATGATTTCTTTTAGCAGTGTTTTGTAGTTCTCCTTGTAGAGATCGTTCACCTCCTTGGTTAGATGTATTCCTAGGTGTTTTATTTTTTGTGTGCCTCCAGTAATGTCTTTGTAGCAAAAGGATTATCTAAGAAAGGATATTATTGAAAAAATTGACGAAACTTGATCTAATCCTGGATCACACGGTACATTGGTTGTCATGTCTCTCTTAAGTCTTCAATCTGGAAAAGTTCCTTACTCTTTCCTTGGCTTTCATAAGCTTGAGACATTTTTGAATATTACAGTTCATTTACTTTGTAAAGTTTCCCTTGATTTATGTTTGCCTGATGTTTTCTTATGATTAGATTCAGTTCATGCCTCATTGGCAGGACTATCACAGAAAGCAGTGCTGTGTTCTTTTCATTGCTTCCTATTACAGGGGAAGTTTACTTTGATCAGTGGATTCAGTTGGTGTCTTCTAGGTTTCTTTACTGTAAAGTTTTTCTTTTTCTTACCTTTATAATTAAGTATTTTTTTAAGGAAAGAGACTCTGAGGTTATGTAAATATTTCACTTCTCACCAAACTTTCAGTGAAGGAGATATATTTGAGCAAAAAATCCTTTCTGGCATTCCTCAGATGCAGTTTTACCCTTAGACTTAGACAAGAGGGACTCCTTGCTATGGGTGAGCCCTTAATTTAAAGGAACCTCATCTCCTTCCCTTCCCTTCCCTTCCCTTCCCTTCCCTTCCCTTCCCTTCCCTTCCCTTCCCTTCATTTCCCTTCCCTTCTTTTCCCTTCCTCACTCTTCCTTTCCCTCCCTCTCTCTCTTTCACACACACAGAGCTTCTTAATTGAGGTCCCAGTTATCAATTTTTATTTTTGTTGTACACACACACACACACACACACACACAATTAAATATTTTTGTTGTACACACACACACACACACACACACACACACACACACAATTAAAGAATATATATGAGTACATCTGTCATTTATGACCCAGTGCTCAGCTCTGCTACAGGGAGAGTTGTAACCCTAAACATCAACTGCCATGACTAGCACCTCTCAGGTCTCAGAGAACCACTTCACAACTTCTCTTGTCCAAGCTTCCTGAAGCAAAAGATGACTCAATCTGAACGTCACTGAACCTGGAGCTTTGTGGATTGTGCTGCTGCTATCAGGGACACTGCTCCACAGTACAGGAGGGCTTAAGTGACAGAAGGTAAGACAGAAGTAAGAAAACATATATATTACTTAACACGCAAAATTCTTCCTTTTGGATAACATAAATGCAAGAATAGATTTTTGCGTAACAAGAGTCTTGTTTTAAGGCTACTTATGAGTCAGCTGTGGATTTGCAACTGTCACATAAGGTAGCTAAGGGATAATGTACAGTATTAAACAATTTTCATTTATTTAGTTCTAGATGAAATGTGAATGAAGCATAATACCAATTCTTTGCACATTTCAATAGTAAGCATTAGAATTGTGAGTAGTTTTATTTCTACACAAATACTTAATGAGATTTAATAGAAATATTAAATATTTAATAAGAATTTTTAAAAATTAAATAAAATATTTTATTTAGTGTTGATTTAAAATTTGAATACTCCATCAATTATTTTAAATTTTGTCTTTTAATTTTAGTAGATAATTTAAAACACGTTAGAAGACAAAATGTGAATGCAATACTTTAAGTAATATGAGTTTATTAAATAATGTATAATAGACATAAAATGATATAACACTAAGTAATAATTTAAATAATTCTTTTTACCTTGTTACATTTACTTTAATATCACTTTTGAATAAAAGTATTCTCAAATTTTGTGTATTGTGAATATAATTTACATTTTATCTAGAATCCTTTAAATTATTACTGTTAATAGAACAGATTATGTGAAAATCTTGATTGTAATATTAATAAAATGATTATAAAAATGATTGTGTGGAAATAAGGGCAAGAAAAGTAAAGCTTATGGGATAGTTAGGTAACAATTTGTTACTATGTATGGCTTTATTTTATTACTCATTCAAATGCTGCTGGCCCATTTACAGAATACCCAGAGCTGTACAGTAATCTTTTCATTCAGTCATCTTTGATATGTCATTGATTTTTGGTCACTTAAAAGCCATGGTTTTACATATTTTCCATTTCATCTTTGTGGAAAAAATAGTCATTAAGGTAGGGAGATAGAACACATTTTATTTAACAGTTTTCATGCCTGATTTACAGCTAATGGGCTTCCATTTGAATTCTTACCCTAGGCTCTGCAAATGTTATGGGTGGGCTTTCTCAGACCCACTACCCACTCCACCACTTACATAACTACCTAGATTTATGATGATCCTGAACTCTGGGGACAAGTCATATTATTTTCAAATTCTGTGCATAAAATAAGATTGGATATTTTTGTCTGTAGAGTACCCATTGGCATCTACCTCATCATCAGATAGCTTTGTGCACTATTAGGGGACTTCTGTGCACATTGCGTCTTCTTTTGGGGAAGCTGTAATGGCCATTGACAGTTGAAGCTGAGCTTTAACAAGAAGGTTAATAAACTTCAAAAGTGAGTCCAGTGTTTTAGGGCTGGCTAGTATATCCTTTAATGCCCTCTCCATTGGTTGGCATGGATCTGCAGGATGGTTGATATGGTTCGGATGTTTGTCCCTGCCCAAATCTCATGTTTAATTATAATCCTCAATGCTGGAGGTGGGGTGTAGGGGGAGATGTTTGAGTCATGGGAGTGGATCCCTCATGGGTTGATGCTATCTTAGAGACAGTGAATGAGTTCACATGAGATCTGGTCATTTAAAACTGTGTGGCATCTCCCCATTCCCCATTCTCTCTCTCCTTTGCTCCTGCTTTCACTCTGTTGTGTGCCTGCTCCCTCTTCACCCTCCTTCATGATTATAAGTCTCCTGAGGCCTCCCCAGACACAGATGCTGCTAGGCTTCCTATACAGCCTGCAGAACCATGAGCCAATTAAAATACCTGAGACTGGTCAGGCATTGTGGCTCACACCTGTAATCCCAGAACTTTAGGAGGCTGAGATGGGTGGATCACTTGAGGCCAGGAGTTCAAGACCAGCCTGGCCAACATGTTGAAATGCCATCTCTACAAAAAAATACAAAAATTAGCCATGTGTGGTGGTACATGACTGTGGTCCCAGCTACTCGGGAGGCTGAGGCACAAGAATTGCTTGAACCTAGGAAGGAGTTGGAGGTTGCAATGAGCCCATATCATGCCACTACACTCCAGCCTGAGTGACAGAGCGAAACTCTGTCTCCAAAAAACAAACAAACAAGCAAACAAATAAACAAAAAACCAACAACAATAAAAACCCCGAGACTGGGTAATTAAATTACCCCACCTTCTCCTAGGAGGCCCTGTGGGATTGCAATTTGAGCAGTGCAGCAGGAAGGTTCAATGTTATCTCCCTTCTAGTAAGGGACTAGTGGATGTTGAAAAGTATCTACATTCTACCCTTGTCTCCACTTGTACTTTGATGGTATGTGAGGATTTTTTCTTTTCTTATCACAAAAGGCAATATATGTTTATAAGAGGCGAAAAAAAAAAAACGATAATCAAAGAGAAGAAAATAAAAACACCAACAATTCCACGAGGCAGAGACAGCCTCTGATAACATATCAGTTTGTATCTTTAGAATCACTTGGGGAGCTTTTAAGGAATATGAGTGTCTGTTGCCCATTCCCAGAGATTCTGATTCAAACGGTCTGGAGTGTGCAGGACTAGTTTTTTAAGGTCTAATTTGTAGCCATAGGTGAAAAACCACGAGTCTAGACATTTAGTGTATAAAATATATATTTTTACCAAAATGAGCATTCTGTAATAAAGTTTTATTACATAATCTTTATCATTTAAGTTTATTACAAACATCTTTCTATAGAAGGATGTGAGAGCAAACCCATCTTTTTAAATGGCCTCACAGTATAATTTAATTTGCTTACTCATTTCTTTGAGGTTGGAAAGGCAGAATGTTTTCACCTGGGCTGGGGAAGCGGGTGGGGTGGGGAGGGTGTGGGCAAAAAAGGATTGAAATAGCCACACTGGCATCAGAAAGCTCACAGATGCAGAGAAAACTAAGACAAGCTCTTCCTGGGTTATGACAGATGACACAAAGACTGGAATTGATTGCTATAAAGCTATGGTTGTCAGTGGGAAAGTCTCCAAATAATTGCTTATTAGTCATAGATACACTGGAAGTTTATTCCGTTACATATTTCTCATTCATTCATTCAGCACATACTGAGCATTTCTTAGGGCCTAAAACTGGGAATACAAAGATGGATAAGATTTTGTCCTTTACTTCAAGGAATTTATAATCTAAGAGAAAGCAGAGACAGATATACAAATAGCTACATGTATATTTATTGAGCACTTAACTCTGTTCCAATCATTCTTCAAACCATGTTCAGTGAATTTCCTCAATTTTCACCATTACCTGAATGAAATCAGTAGTAGTATTTTTATCCCTTCATGCAGATGAGGAGACTGAGGCACAGAGAGATTAGTTTGTCCATGGTTACATAAGCAGTAAGTGGTTGAACTAGGAATCAAGACAAGGCAGTCTGGCTCCAGAGTCCAAGCTCCTAACCTCTATTTTCTGCTGCATCAAAGAGCACATCAAAGAAGAGTAGGTTCCAGGACAGGATTCATAAAGGAAGAAGTGGTAAGCTCTAATGTGGGAAGGGAGTAGAAAAGAGTAGTTTCAGGAAAGACATTGGAACTCAAAAAATAATTTAATTTTAAGAGAAGGTCCAGTAAGGAGGGAGAATATGTAGATGCTTGGCATATGGGTATGTATGCTTCAACTCTGGTTTGTCAGAAATATTTTATTTTCTATTTGTCCTGTATCTGCCTACTGTGTCCCAATATTCCATGGGAGCTGCAAGAGGACCAACTGAGGTAGTCCGGTAGCCCTTCAAGTGTGGGTGGGCCCACAGATGTATCAGTTTCAGGTGGGACAGTGGAGCCACTGGGCTGAGGAGAAGGATGGAACACTTGCATTGGGAGTAAGGCCAACTCTGTGGCCTTCATCCAGGAGCACATAAAAGTGCATCACTGTATTAGTTAGTCTGTTCTCATGCTGCTAATAAAGACATACCTGAGACTGAGTAATTTATAAAGAAAAAGAGGTTGAATGGGTTCACAGTTTCATATGGCTAGGGAGGCCTCATAATCATGGCAGAAGGTGAAGAAAGAGCAAAGGCACATCCTACATGGTGGCAGGCAAGAGAGAATGAGTGCCAGCAGGGGAAATGCCAGGTGCTTGTAAAACCATCACATCTTGTGAGACTCACTCATTATTGTGGGAACAGCATAGGGAAAACCACCCCCCATGATTCAATTACCTCCACCTGGTCCCTCCCACGACACATGGGGATTATGGGAACTACAGTTCAAGATGAGATTTGGGTGGAGACACAGCCAAACCATATCAACCACCAAGGAAGGAAAGTAGCATCATTCAAAGACCCCCCTCACAAGGGGAAGCTATTGAACCAAGTGCAGAAAAGATAAGACTCAGGAGAAAATTTAACTTATTGCTAGTTCTGAGATGAGTGCTCAAGGAGCTCTCATCAGTGAATTTATCTAGAGGGATATCTCAGAATGCCTACTGCTAAAATTCACATTGCTATAGGTTCCCTGGCTAGCTGGAAGAGGATGCTTCTTAGGAAAATTCACTATACCTGTCAAGCAGAAATAAGCACAGAAATAGATCTTCCCAAAGGAGAAGAAAATCCCATTAGAAAACAGCCAATATCATACTGAATGGGCAAAAACTGGAAGCATTCCCTTTGAAAACTGGCACAAGACAAAGATGCCCTCTCTCACCACTCCTATTCAACATAGTATTGAAAGTTTTGGCCAGGGCAATCAGGAAAGAGAAAGAAATAAAGGGTATTCAAATAGGAAGAGAGGAAGTCAAATTGTCTCTGTTTGCAGATGACATGATAATGTATTTAGAAAACTCCATCATCTCAGCTTAAAATCTACTTAAGCTGATAAGCAATTTCAGCAAAGTTTCAGGATACAAAATCAATGTGCAAAAATCACAAGCATTCCTATACACCAAGAACAAACAAACAGCCAAATCATGAGTGAACTCCCATTCACAATTGCTCAATTGCTACAAAGAGAATAAAATACCTAGGAATACAATTTACAAGGGATGCGAAGGGCCTCACCAAGGAGAACTACAAACCACTGCTCAAGGAAATAAGAGAGGACATAAACAAATGGAAAAACATTCCATGCTCATGGATAGCAAGAATCAATATCATGAAAATGGCCATAATGCCCAAAGTAATTTATAGATTCAATGTTATCCCCATCAAGCTACCATTGACTTTCTTCACAGAATTGGAAAAAACTACTTTGAACTTCATATGGAACCAAAAAAGAGCCTGCATAGCCAAGACAATCCTAAGCAAAGAGAACAATGCTGGAGTCATCATGCTACATGACTTTGAACGATACTATAAGGCTACAGTAACCAAAACAGCATGGTACTTGTACTAAAACAGATATATAGATCAATGGAACAAAACAGAGGACTCAGAAATAACACCACATGTCTACAACCATCTGATCTTTGACAAACCTGACAAAAACAAGCAATGGGGAAAGGATTCCCTTTTTAATAAATGGTGTTGGGAAAACTGGCTAGCCACATGCAGAAAACTGCAACTGTACCCCTTCCTTACACCTTATACAAAAATCAGCTCAAGATGGATTAAAGACTTAAACATAAGACTTAAAACCATAAAAATCCTAGAAGAAAACCTGGGCAATACCGTTCAGGACATAGGCATGGGCAAAGACTTCATGTCTAAAACACCAAAAGCAATGGCAACAAAAGTCAAAATTGACAAATGGGATCTAATTAAACTAAAGAGCTTCTGCACAGCAATAGTAACTATCATCTGAGTGAACAGGCAACCTGAAGAATGGGAGAAATTTTTTGCAATCTATCCATCTGACAAAGTGCTAATATCCAGAATCTACAAGAACTTAAACAAATTTATAAGAAAA